>NC_143051.1:35717500-35882500 GCF_057628025.1 Oncorhynchus mykiss | reverse complement strand
AAACATACTTTTTACTATGTTTTATTTTGACTTTATTTTTGACTTTTATCTTCTTCTTAGCCAGACATGGAAACAGGTATACGTCAAAGGAGATGATTTGAGGTCTGTGCACACGAAACATCCATTTTGGTTTCCAGATTCCATGTACATTTTTAGGGGCCATGTAGCACGTACCCTCTCTCTGTTTTCTTGTAAACAGATTTAAATGACTAGCTAGCCCATTCCTGAGCAGATAGACTCTTTCCAAAGCCTAATGGAATAGTCTCTTTGTGAGAGAGATTCCAGAGTATAAGAAGCAGATGGAGATGTTTGTTATCCCAACACTGAGATTGCTGTTATTATCGTTGGGGAATAGTGGGGGGAAATGGAATTCCTGCTTGGTGCCCCCCCCCCCCCCACACACCTATTTAGAAGACGTGGAATGGGAATAGTCTTCCTGTGCGTTCACGAAGATCAGCTGGAGAGATGGTAAAACAGGGAGGATGTAGAGAGATTCCAGGTAAGGGCGTCACCTCCTTGATTCGGTTACAGTAACGTTTAAGCAGACGTTATCTCGCCACCACCGAGTGCTGGACATCAAGCAAGGATATTAGCTCCACGTCAGGCAGGACCAAGACGACTGGACGCACTTGTTGAAAAGGTCATCTTAGGAGTAGCTTTGCTACTGTGTGTGTGTGTGTGTGTGTGTGTGTGTGTGTGTGTGTGTGTGTGTGTGTGTGTGTCTGCGTCCATGCCCAGAGGTGTCATGCATGCCAATTGAAACTAAGGAGGCATGAGCATTCTCAATTTTGTAGGATAAAAATGTACAAGACACACCAACGATAATACATTTGGGCATCAAATGCCCACTCCAAAAAAATGTTGCATTCTCAGATCCGTCTGTGCGTGTTTATCCATGTGTATGTGAGAGACGGACAGCAAGCCTGGGGTGGGGTGTGGGCGTACGGGCCAGGGAGAATGTACAGTATATGCTTAGCCCCGCCGCGTGTTTTACCTCCTCAGGTCAGCTCACAGGGGGCCCGGCAAGGCGGATGGATTCAAGCTCCCGTTGAGGTTTGATACATGATTTATTCATCCCGCCCACCACGAAACGCACCATGCCAGTTACCCAGTTAGTCTCTAGTGACGGAGCACTCTGACATTTGATCCAAACGCTCCCTTATTTGGGGATGAAGGTGAGTGGAGGTGAACTGGGATGAAGTACTGTATGCATCCAAATAGAGGATAAATCATGGATTTATCGGCGAGATCATCATTTTGTTATTTTGTGCCGTTTTCTTTATTGGAAAATGATGTGTTAACTAAATTAAGTGATGGGGCCGTTTTCACAGGGAAGCTGGTTGGTGATGATATTGTGTGTGTGTGTGTGTGAGAAGGGAAGGAGACAGTAGGCCTGTGCCTTTGTGTGGATTTGTGTCAGTGGGGGATTTCATGTGGCAGTGTAAGCATGTGATTAGATGTGTGTGTGTGTGTGTGAGAGAGAGAGAGCGTTTATGCGTGAGTGCTGTGTGTGATAGTGTTTGTACGTCATCCTCCCGGTTGGCTTGTGTATTGGCGGCCGAGGTGGGTTCATCTCACCCACATGAACAGATGCCATAGGGACAGACGGACACAGTGCCAACCTGACACTGGGCATCGGTGCTGGGCAAGGGTAACCTTCCTAGTTTACCCCTAGTCCTGCCTGCCAGGAGGGGAGCTGTGCCAGGGAGAGGCTGCACCCTCCCCCTCTTCTCCTCCACCTACCCAGTTTACTCTGAATCCAGCTGCCAGAGTGTCTAAGCCGGCAAGGGGGGGGAGAGAGAGAGAGAGAGAGAGAGAGAGAGAGAGAGAGAGCTAGAGCGAGAGAGAGAGAGAGAGAGAGAGAGAGAGAGCTAAAGAGAGAGAGAGAATGGGAGAGCTAGAGAGAGAGATGGAGCTAAAGAGAGAGGATGAGAGAGTAATAGAAAATGGGTATTGAAACAGTGAGATCAGAATTAGAGAGGAGAGAGAAAAAGAGAGACGAGTAGAGAAAGGGAAATGTTTGCAGCATCAGTAACACCCTGGTAAGTATGCATGTAGGGCCTTCTCATGATTGTGTCTTATTGGCAACCACAACTTGGCTGGGCTTCGGTAACTGTAGCAGCCAATTGTCGGCCCCAAAAAAAATTGAAGCCAAATAATAACACCACCAGTCACGATCCACAGTAGGTGAGCCAGGAAATACTCAAGACTCAAAAAGAACCATAGGCCAGCCATCCAAAAAATAAACGGACCATTCAAACTGCACGGAACCAAACCACTTTCAATAAATGCTTATTTCTCAAGGCTAGAAGGAGATTACTTAAATCTCTTTCTCTGCCATGAAACAAATAACACTTTTCAGACTAGAGTGTGCGTCCATAGAGGAATCATAATAACCAGAGACTACCACTTACGTTTAAACATAGACAGGTTAGCACGTCACAAATGATGTACACGCTTCAATGTGGCAGAAGTGTGGATGTTGTGACTCTGGATGGCCAGAGAGCTAGCAACAATGACAAGAGGCTGCCATGTGAGGAATCGTAGGTGGCTCGTTTCAGCTAGTTTTAGGTAATTAACCAACAACTGTACCAATGTATTTGAGACAACAAGTCCTCATTGTGCAAAATGTATATTCTTTCAATGAAACATTGGAGACTAAAAAGAGTTTACATGTTGTCAACAATCTAAGCCAAACCTGTTTCGCCCCATAGTTGCACGCGCCAATTGCTCAACACAAATTCTCTTAAATTCCCAATAAACCGAGTAGACGTGGACATAATATTATGACAACGTTGCTTATTGCCATTGTACAGTAGAGTAGCTCTTGCCTAGACCAGCAAGCCACTCGTCTCCTCTCCCCCAGGAGTCTCCTCTCATCGTTTGACCCTCCAGCTGTGACCCATATTTCCTAGTGTATCTGTTGGTCAAAAGACCCATCCCGTCTGTGCGCCCAAGCTTATCTAACTCAGGAGGCAAATAACCCCACTAACACACGTGCAGCGGCTCAGCGTTAATATATTCAATCATTTGTAGTCTGTGGATCTATAGCTCTCTAATCTCTGTGGTTGGTCTAGTGGAGTAGACAAAACTGCTGCTGTTGTTTTCTGGGGGGGAAAGCCCTACTGTTAAGAGAGGTTGAACGGAGCTACCATCCCCCTTACCCCGTCAGCCGCCACACACACACATACTGTATGTATGCATGCACATGTACATACGCACATACACACTGGACAATACTTGGAGTAAGAGCACTAGTGCCAGGCAGTGGGGAAATGTGGTCTGATGATGGTGTCTGATACAGACGCTACACTGTATTATAATTGTGTGTGTGTGTGTGTGCGCTGGGGTGCGGGTGTGTGTGTGTGTGTGTGTGTGTGTGTGTGTGTGCGCGCGCGCGGGGGTGCGGGTGTGTGTGTGTGTATATGTGTGTGTGTGTGTGTGTGTGTGTGTGCGTGCGGGCGGGGGTGCGGGTGTGTGTGTGTGTGTGTATGTGTGTGTGTGTGTGTATGTGTATGTGTATGTGTATGTGTATGTGTGTGTGTGTGTGTGTGTGTGTGTGTGTGTGTGTGTGTGTGCGCGCGCGCGCGCGCGGGGGTGCGGGTGTTCACTCATGGGCAAAAAACAGGGAATTAATGTGCAGCTGGTCAGTGTTTGAGAGCATTTAATTTTCCCAGTGTGCGGCTGTGTCTGCTTCAGTCTGTGTGAATGGTGAATGACGCGTCTGCCAAGCATCTCCTCAGACAGGAAACTGTCAGGTCTGGGCAGCAGCAGCTCTGGCCCAACGTGACAGAGCACAGCATGGTAACTTCCTGCTTCTGCCCATCATACGGACACCATCGCTGCCCGCCAAGCTCGCCGCATAATCACATCGGCAGCTGTAATAGGGGGAAGAGAGAGTGACAAATCTCATTACAGACGCAGGCTCGGTCGGTTTTTATGAAGCCGGCCATCTTATTTATTTCCCTCAATGAAGATTGATGTTTTGCTATGAGAGAAGTAATGTGATAAGCGGCCTGGGACTGTGCCGACGCTGGCTCGAGGGACAGAACACAGTTGTTGTCCCGCTTGTTCGTTCAGCATACCGCAGAGGGTGACGTCACCTCTCGCTTTTGACTCTTTCTCATACGTAGTCAGCGTGTGGTGTCTGCGTGGGCACTCTGACCAATGCCTCCCTCGTGGTGAGTGTTGAAGAGGCTCGAATCAACGGCGATAGGCTCTCTTTACACACTGTAACAATTTGGCTAGTTCCAGAACTTTGGGAAGCACAGTCGTAGAAGTAGTGCTGGGCTCGTCGCTGAAATCGGCAAGCCTACAAGGAAACACGGCGTCAAGTATAATAAATATAACACAACACTCAAGCCTACAATCTTACATGTGCCATATTAATGCACAGATTGCCATAGTGGTCATCTCGACTTAATGGGTTGTTGTTAAAAGATGGATGGATTGTGTTGGGCTAGTGGACAGACAAACACAGACAGATAAAGACACCCAGTCGAATCAATTTCATGTTTGGCGAAATGAAAAGGCATAGGGAGGAGCATGTACAACGGTATGATTACAGTAGGCACAATGGTATGATTATTTGAGTGGCAGCCCTACGTGTGCGAAACAGGTTGCAACCAATTACATGTAAATTACCATGCTAATGGTTAGCCATATTAGTGCTGGTGTCTCCTACACATAATTACCCAAATGTTTATGCTTATGCGGTCCAAGTGAGGAATAGCAGCACCCCTCCATGGAACAATGAGGCTGCTTAGGAAAGAGCTACTCTATGTCATTTACATAATTATAATTTAGACCAGCGGTAGGTAGGTAGGGAGGGAGGTGAGATCATTTGAAAGTGACATTTAGAAAATTATAACATTATTTTCTAGCCACGGGTCCATATTAAATTTTTCCAGGAAGTGAGAGATTTCGGTAGCAGTTAACGAAAATACTGGGGTTGCCTTACCCTAAAGAGTATATTGCCTATTCCTTTTCATGCTATTCATCACACTAAGCTGTTGTCTCTGATCCTAGAACAGAAATAAGCTCTCTGATATTCTAACGGGTGCTAACGAATAGCTTAGCTTGCCTCACAATCCCCCCCCCCCTCCCTGTCCTCCCTCCTCCTCCTATCCATAGTGATGGGATTGCCTTGCCTTGGTGTGTTCTTCAGCTCATTGATCTGTGTTACCATTACCAACAGCGAGACACCCACAGATCCTTTCAGATCCCTACATGGGAAGTCAATATAGAACACAAAACACATACAGTGAAGTCAATATAGGACGAGCGCGTATACCCACAAGCTCACACACACACATAACACTGCCACACACACACACACCAATACACATCTTTAAACAGGTTGTGTATTTTTACTTTGAGGGTCCTTTTTCGAGCCACTTAGGTCATTGTTTATTTCAGCAAACAAAGCCTACACACAATGGTAATGGTAATGCACAGTGCAGAAGGCTACCACGTTTGTTAGCGTGAGAGAGACCACAGAGAGATGGAAAGGATGGCGAGATAGAGAGGCGTGACAGCTTGAAGTGCTCTGGGCATTAGGAGACCACGCTCGATGAGGTTTAATTTCCTTCTGATGTCCTAACACCAGTCAGCCACAGAGAGAGGGATTGGGCATGCACAGTGTGTGTGTGTGTGTGTGTGTGTGTGTGTGTGTGTGTGTGTGTGTGTGTGTGTGTGTGTGTGTGTGTGTGTGTGTGTGTGTCCATACTAGGGTATAATTAGTAAGATGGGTAAAATAAACAAACCTTCAGATTGTTGTGTTATGTCCATAAGAATATGTTTATTGCTCTGTTGTCAAAATGTAGTCTGAGTTACATAATGGAAGCACTGCAGTTACAGCGCAGCAACGGACACTACTAATCCTAGATTCCCAGTCTGCTCAGACTGTACAGTAGGCATCCCACCAGTGGGAGCTGAACACTAATCGTCTTATTCTCACAAGCTTTGCCATTGACCTGCTTCTCATGTTGCCTGATAAAAGCTTTTTAGCTGAAACACTGTGCGTCTTTGATCATTTAGGATTATCTTGCACATCTAACTTCCATTTTCCTCCAATAATAGCTGAACGTTTTCTAGATCCAGTTTTTCACTTCATTTTGTGTTACTTGGATTGTGAGGCAGCAGTAGAATATTACTTATTTTGCTCTTGACAAGGGGGAATCCAGTTAACTTGAAATGGTCACTCCCCACAGTGCAATGTCATTTCTTTGGGCCTCAGGTGAGCACATTAGCAATTTTGAGCTGATATTGGTGGAAATGTATTCCTGATATGCATCCAAACGACCTCACTGTCTTCACATTGGAGTCAAACTTTTCAGAGGTAACTTCAACAAAGTCGTCAGGTAATTGGAAAAGAAATGGCTACAAAAAAAAGGGGACGCATGCAGCCATACGCGCATACGATTTGAATACCAAATTGAATTTTCAGCTGCCCTCCACGAAGCTGCCTACTTAACAAAACTGCCGAATTTGTCTACCCGCGAAAATGTTTTCATTTCATGTTAGTACGCGTTCACACACTGTTCCATATTTAATGACGAGATGGTGGAGAAAGAAAGTTCAGCCAAAGTGTAAGAAGAATATTTTTCATTCACACATCTCCGGAAATCCCAAGGAGGACCCCAATCGGATGGCATGAATATTCACTTTGAATTTGCATGCTCTTAGCTCCTCATCTGCATTTGGCCCCCTCACCTTTTGTGATGCATTAATCTTTCAGCGTTCCGTCCCTCTCGGAGCATATGTCATCAATCTGCAGATACATCCTGTTTGTCTGATGCTTCATTTGGTTTGAATGTAATCAATTATGTAAATGTCTCTGTTGTCGCAGGAAATTGAACAGCAGCGCAGACTCGGGTTCGGGGTGGAACGGAGATGTTGACACTACCTCTTATCATGCGGTGTACATAAAGCGCTCTTAAAGTAGCTGTCTGTGTTCGGGATGCGGCGGACTAATGATGACAGCGTGCATTACCACTCATCAATTTGTACTTTATGATTGACAGGTAGTTCAAAAGTAGACATGTGGGTTCTGGGAGGGAGAGTAGCTCATACAACAGTGTGCTGTTTGGAGTGCTGCATCAAATAGTTTGGGCATTAAATGCACAATGAAACTCAAATATAGCAGACATTATTTTTGCCTTGTTCATAACGCAATGTTTCAACTGTTACAGTGAACTCCAGGTGCATCATAAGTAAGACAAAAGGTGACACTGAAGGTTTTACACTACAAAAAGGTCAAAACAGTCAAAATATTTTTCCTCCACCAAAAGTGGTTTGAGATGATGTTTGGGAGGGCAGTGGATAATATACAGGGAGGCTACGGCAGGTATTGTGGGTCCATACTGTCACAAATATTACCGAAGGTGGCTCCCCTTCTTGTTCGGGTGGCGCTCGGCGGTCGTCGTCGCCGGTCTACTAGCTGCCACCGATCCTTTGTTCTGTGTTCGTTTGGTTTTGTCTAATTGGTTTCACCTGTTCCTTGTTTGGTTGTTAGGGTGGGGTTATTTAAGTTTGTTTAGCCCGCTTCTGTTTGTGCGGGCTTGTTCATCTGTATTTGTGAGAGTGGTTTTGTTGGGTTTTCTCGCTGTCCTAGTATTTCACAATAGGGTACTATTTTGTTTTATAGTTACACCTGTGTTTGGGTATACTATTTTGTTCCTGTGATTTTTTTTGGGACATTAAAGCGTGTTTTTTTCCTGCATCCTTTGCATCCTTTGCTCTCTGCGCATGACTCCACACCCATTCACTCAATGAGCGTTACAGAAGCCCGCACCTATTATGGAGTCAGCAGGACCAGCAACCACGATGGAGGAGAGAGTCCTTCTTCACACGTCCACCTGCATCGGATCAGCGATGGATCAAATGATGAAGAGGATGGACCGTTGGGAGAGGAGTGGTCTCCCTACTATCCCACCTACCCTCCCACCAGCAACTCTACCATCTCCCCCAGCGGAATCCAGTACCAGTGCTCTGCGCATTACGCCTCCGAGGGAGTACGAAGGAGCGGCGGCGAGGTGCCAGGGATTCCTGCTTCAACTAGATCTCTACCTGGCCACCGTTCGGCCGGCTCCCTCAGACGAGTAGAGCGTGAGTGTCCTCGTCTCTTGCCTTACGGGTAGAGCCCTGGAGTGGGCCAATGCTGTCTGGAACGGGCCCGACTCAGCGAGGGGTGACTATCCGGAGTTCACCCGCCGTTTCCGGGCCATGTTCGATCACCCTCCGGAGGTCCGAGCGGCGGGTGAGAGGTTGTTCCATCTCCGGCAGGGGACGAGGAGCGCGCAGGACTTCGCGCTGGATTTCCGGACCTTGGCCGCTGGAGCAGGGTGGAACGACAGGGCCCTGGTAGACCAGTACAGGTGTAGCCTGAGAGAGGACATCCGCAGGGAGCTGGCTTGTCGGGACACTACGCTCAGCCTGGATGAACTGATAGACCTGTCGATCCGGTTAGACCATCTGCTAGCTGCTCGTGGACGTTCTGAAAGGGTCCTGTTAGTTCCACCTCCTGACCCTCCCGCTCCTATCCCAATGGAGCTAGGAGGGGCCGCATCTAGGGAGATCGGAGGCGGAGGCTCCTCCTGTACCAGTTGTGGCCGGAGAGGGCACACTTCAGGTCGGTGCTGGAGGAGTTCATCTGGGAGTCGAGAGGGCAGGCAGAACACTCCTCGGTTACCCCAGGTGAGTCAGCACCACACTCTCCCAGAGTTTCCTGTTGGTCACATGTTTTTATTAATTTGTTTCCTTAAATTTTTTCCCTCTCTCCAGCATAAGCATATCTTTCAATCCTTCGTTGGCGAGATTCTCAGAGACCTGCACGGACAGGGTGTGGTGGAGTATATTGATGATATTTTGATCTACTCCGCTACACGGAGGTTGAAGGCGCTGTTCACTGAGGCGCCGGTGTTGGCGCATCCGGACCCTTCTTTGGCGTTTATAGTAGAGGTGGACGCATCCGAGGCTGGGGTTGGAGCGGTGCTCTCACAGCGCTCGGGTACGCCACCAAAGCTCCGCCCCTGTGCTTTTTTTTCGAAGAAGCTCGGGCCAGCGGAGTGGAATTATGATGTGGGGGACAGGGAGTTGTTGACTATGGTTAAGGCCCTGAAGGTGTGGAGACACTGGCTTGAGGGGGCTAAGCACCCTTTCCTCATCTGTACTGACCACCGTAACCTGGAGTATATCAGATCAGCTAGGAGACTGAATCCTCGTCAGGCAAGGTGGGCCATGTATTTCACCAGATTTCGTTTTACAATCTTGTATCGACCAGGTTCCCAGAACACTAAGGCCGACGCGCTGTCCCGCCTCTATGACACTGAGGACCGGTCCATCGATCCTACTCCCATCATTCCGGCGGCGAAACTGGTGGCACCAGCAGTATGGGAGGTGGATGCGGACATCGAGCGGCCGCTAAGGGAGGAACCTGCGCCTCCAGTGTCCGGAGGGTTGTAGGTACGTGCCGCTCGCTGTTCGTGATCAATTGATTCGATGGGCTCATAGTCTACTCTCGTCGGGTCACCCGGGTATTTCAAGGACAGTGCGAGGTCTTAGGGGGATGTACTGGTGGCCCATATTGGTGAGGGATGTGTGATTCTATGTCTCCTCCTGTTTGGTGTGCGCCCAGAGTAAGGCTCCTAGGCACCTTCCACGAGGGAAGTTACAACCTCTCCCCGTTCCACAACGGCCGTGGACCCATCTATCGGTGGATTTTCTTACCGACCTTCCCCCCTCTCATGGGAACACAACGATCCTGGTTGTTGTGGAACGGTTCTCTAAATCCTGCCGTCTTATCCCGTTGCCCGGTCTCCCAACGGCCCTGCAGACTGTGAAAAGACTGCTCTTTTCACCCATGTCTTCCGGCACTATGGGGTGCCCGAGGATATTGTTTCTGATCGGGGTCCCCAGTTTATCTCCCGTGTGTGGAAGGCATTTATGGAACGTCTGGGGGTCTCGGTCAGCCTGACCTCAGGGTATCACCCGGAGAGTAATGGGCAAGTGGAGAGAGTGAACCAGGAGGTGGGTAGGTTTCTGCGGTCGTATTGCCAGGACCGGCCAGGGGAGTGGGCGAGATACATCCCCTGGGCAGAAGTGGCCCAGAACTCATTTAAGCCACTCCTCTACCAACATGTCACCATTTGAGTGTGTGTTGGGGTACCAGCCGGTCCTGGCACCATGGCATCAGAGCCAGACTGAGGCTCCTGTGGTGGAGGAGTGGGTGCAGCGCTCTAAGGAGACCTGGAGGGCTGTCCAGGAGTCATTACGCCAGGCGAGTGGACAGCAGAAGAGTGCTGACCGTCACCGCAGTGAGGCCCCGTGTTTGCACCGGGGGACAGGGTCTGGCTCTCGACCCGAAACCTGCCCCTCCGCTTGCCCTGCCGGAAGCTGGGTCCGCAGTGTGTAGGGCCATTTAAAGTCCTGAGGAGATTAAACAAGGTTTGTTATCGATTATTACTTCCTTCGTATTATCGCATTAACCCCTCGTTTCAGGTCTCTCCTCAGGCCGGTGGTAGCTGGTCCCATGCAGGAAGGTGAGGTTCCGGAGGTCCCTCCGCCCCCTCTGGACATCGAGGGGTCCCCGGCGTACACGATACGAGCTATTCTGGACTCAAGACGCCGGGTGAGGGGCCTGCAGTACCTCGTTGACTGGGAGGGGTACGGTCCGGAGGAGAGGTGCTGGGTCCCGGTGGGGGATATTCTGGATCCATGTTGAGAGGGTTCCATCGCCTCCATCCGGATCGCCCTGCGCCTCGGCCCCCTGGTCGTCCCCGAGGTCGGCTGCGCGTCGGGGGGGGGGGGGGGGGGGGGGGGGGGGGTACTGTCACGAATATTACCGAAGGTGGCTCCCCTTCTTGTTCGGGTGGCGCTCGCCGGTCGTCGTCGCCGGTCTACTAGCTGCCACCGATCCTTTGTTCTGTGTTCGTTTGGTTTTGTCTAATTGGTTTCACCTGTTCCTTGTTTGGTTGTTAGGGTGGGGTTATTTAAGTTTGTTTAGCCCGCTTCTGTTTGTGCGGGCTTGTTCATCTGTATTTGTGAGAGTGGTTAGTGTTTTGTTGGGTTTTCTCGCTGTCCTAGTATTTCACAATAGGGTACTATTTATTTTTTTTAAATAGTTACACCTGTGTTCGGGTATACTATTTTGTTCCTGTGATTTTTTTTTTTTTTGGACATTAAAGCGTGTTTTTTTCCCCACATCCTTTGCTCTCTGCGCATGACTCCACACCCATTCACTCATTGAGCGTTACACATACTCATATAAACTCAGCAAAAAAAGAAAATGTCCTCTCAATGTCAACTGCGTTTTATTTTCAGCAAACTTAACACGTGTAAATATTTGTATGAACATAACAAGATTCAACAACTAAGACATAAACTGAACAAGTTCCACTGACATGGGACTAACAGAAATGGAATGTGTCTCTGAACAAACCCCACTCTTCTACCAAGGCACCTGCAAGTTCTCGGACATTCCTGGGGGGGAATGGCCCTAGCCCTCACCCTCCGATCCAACAGATCCCCGGACGTGCTCAATGGGATTGAGATCCGGGCTCTTTACTGGCCATGGCAGAACACTGACATTCCTGTCATGCAGGAAATCACGCGCAGAACGAAGGGTACCACGAGGGGGGAGGATGTCTTCCCTGTAACGCACGATGTGGAGATTGCCTGCAATGACAAGTTCAGTTTGATGATTCTGTCACACACCGCCCCAGACTGTGACGGACCCTCCACCTCCAAATCGATTCCGCTCCAGATTACAGGCCTCGGTGTAACGCTCATTCCTTCGACGATAAACGCAAATCCGATCATCACCCCTGGTGAGACAAAACTGCGACTTGTCAGTTAAGAGCACTTCTTGACAGTCCTGTCTGGTCCAGCGACGGTGGGTTTGTCCCCATAGGCGAAGTTGTTGCCGGTGATGTCTGGTGAGGACCTGCCTTACAACAGGCCTACAAGCTCTCAGTCCAGCCTCTCTCGGCCTATTGCGGACAGTCTGAGCACTGATGGAGGGATTGTGCGTTCCTGGTGTAACTCGGGTAGTTGTTGCCATCATGTACCTGTCCCGCAGGTGTGATGTTCGGATGTACCAATCCTGTGCAGGTGATGTTACATGTGGTCTGCCACTGCGAGGATGATCAACTGTCCGTCCTGTCTCCCTGTAGCGCTGTCTTAGGGGTCTCACAGTACGAACATTGCAATTTATTGCCCTGGCCACATCTGCAGTCCTCATGCCTCCTTGCAGCATGCCTAAGGCACGTTCACACAGATGAGCAAGTACCCTGGGCATCTTTCTTTTGGTGTTTATCAGAGTCGGTAGAAAGGCCTCTTCAGTGTCCTAAGTTTTTATAATTGTGACCTTAATTGCCTACCTATAAGCTATATGTCTCTTAACGACCATTCCACAGGTTCATGAAATGTTTATGGTTCATTGAACAAGCATGGGAAACAGAGTTTAAACCCTTTACAATGAAGATCTGTGAATTAAAAAAAAAATGTAACAAATTATCTTTGAAAGACAGGGTCCTGAAAAAGGGCAGTTTATTTTTTTGCTGAGTTTAGCATCTGGAAAGATATATATTATTAAGAACAAAATGGTAGCTATTGCAATCGAAAGTTGGCAGCTAATAAAGTTTCCAAGGTGTCTGAATAGCCTTATCAATCCTGCTGCCAGCTATCAACCACAATCTACCTCCAGTAGCTTTAAGAGTGCTTTGGGGTGAAAATGACCTGCTATCTGATACTTCAAGGTTCTGCAAAGAAATGTCACATCAGTCCTACCCAGTGCTCTCTATTGGGCTTGGCAAAGGTTATTCTTCGGCAATCATATTCAGTTCGGGAGACCCAATCTTACCTGCAATTCTGAGACTATCTTCCAGCATCAATGTGTAAACAAAGGTGGTGAAAAGATCTGACTTAGGTTCTCTCTCTCTCTCTCTCTCCAAGCTCAAGCTTTCTCTCTCCAAGCTCAAGCTCTCTCTCTCTCCAAGCTCTCTCTAAGCACTCGCTCTCTCTCTCTCCAAGCTCTCTCTAAGCACTCGCTCTCTCTCCAAGCTCAAGCTCTCTCTCTCTCCAAGCTCTCTCTAAGCACTCACTCTCTCTCTCTCCAAGCTCTCTCTAAGCATTCGCTCTCTCTATCCAAGCTCAAGCTCTCTCTAAGCACTCGCTCTCTCTCTCTCCAAGCTCTCTCTAAGCACTCACTCTCTCTCTCCAAGCTCAAGCTCTCTCTAAGCACTCACTCTCTCTCTCTCCAGGCTCTCTCTAAGCACTCACTCTCTCTCTCCAAGCTCAAGCTCTCTCTCTCTCCAAGCTCAAGCTCTCTCTAAGCACTCGCTCTCTCTCTCTCCAAGCTCTCTCTCTCTCCCCCCCAAGCTCTCTCTCTCTCCAAGCTCTCTCTCTCTCAAGCTCAAGTTCTCTCTCTCCAAGCTCAAGCTCTCCCCCCTCTCTCCCTTTTGGGTGGTGCTACAGTAAAAATGGGTATGGTTGTTACATTGGTAAATGTGGTAACTATAGTGTAGGGCAGGCAGGCGCACACACATTAATACATTACAATAATATATTTGCAATGTACCTGTACACATGTAAGTATTACATAATTGAATTGGGATTAAAGGCAGACAGGTTAGCGTTTGTCATAAATCTTGTTCTGGCACAACCACAAAGTCATCAAATCTTAGATAGGCCAGCTGGTTCGCTCAGTTCTGCCTCCAGGTCAAGACTCATGACAATAAACGTCAACCTGCTTGAGGTGGGTAGGCACATACAGTCAAAATGCACAGAGAAAGAGATTTTGTTGATACAAATAAATATAAAAAAAAGATTATTAAAAGATTAAAAAAGATTACAAATTATTGTCACAACTGTTTACAATACTACAGTACCTTCCCCTTGTAAGGATAATTACACAGAGCCTTAAAACAAACAAAAAAGCTTTTTATGAGATTGGAGAACACATTGGGAGGGATCTTAGACCATTCCTCCATACAGAATCTTTCCAGATCTTTGATATCCTTCGTCTGTGTTTATGAACTGCCCTCTTCAATTTAAACCACAGCTTTTCAAAGGGGGTTCAAGTCCAGAGACTGAGATGGACATTGCAAAATGTAGATACTGTGGTCAATTTAATCATTTCTTTGTGGATTTAGATGTGTGCTTGGAGTTATTGTCTTGATGGACGATTGCGGCCAAGATTCAACCTCCTGGCTCTTTGGCCACCACTGGCGGGCCTTGAAGAGCTCTATTTTCATGCCAAATCAAATCAGAAATCAAATCAAATTTTATTTGTCACATACACATAGTTAGCAGATGTTATTGTGAGTGTAGCGAAATGCTTGCGCTTCTAGTTCCGACAATGCAGTAATAACCAACGAGTAATCTAACCTAACAATTCCACAACTACTACCTTATACACACAAGTGTAAAGGGATAAAGAATATGTACATAAAGATATGGTGGCGGTGCAGAACGGCATAGGCAAGATGCAGTAGATGGTATCGAGTACAGTATATACATATGAGGGTATGTAAACAAAGTGGCATACTGTAGTTTAAAGTGGCTAGTGATACATGTATTACATAAAGATGCAGTAGATGATATAGAGTACAGTATATACATTTACATATGAGATGAGTAATGTAGGGTAAGTAAACGTTATGTTAAGTGGCATTACAGTGCCACAGCACCGCCTGGAGTTTGCTAAAGTGCATTGGCACTCGGATTGGAACCGGTGCTATGGTCAGATGACATGAAACTAGAGCTCTTTGGAATCAAAAAATGTCAGCAAACACAGACAATTCTCACACCTACGTAAAATATTGGTCCACCAGAGCTGTTGCCAGATAATTGAATGCCGATTTCTCTTCCGTAAGCCATGTCATTTTAGAGAATTTGGCAGAATTTGGCGCCAGCCCAGGACCTCCGCATCCGGCTTCTTCACCTGCGGGATCGTCTGAGACCAGCCGTCCGGACAGCAGATGAAACTGTGGGTTTGCACAAGTGAAGAATTTCTGCACAAACTGTCCTAAACCATCTCAGGAAAGCTCCTCTGGGTGCTCGTCGTCCTCACCAGGATCTTGACCAAACTGTAGTTCGGCGTCGTAACCGACTTCAGTGGGAAATGTTCAGCTTCAATGGTCATTGGCACGCTGGAGAAGTGTGCTCTTCACAGATGAATCCCAGTTTTAATTGTACCAGGCAGATGACAGACAGCGAGCATGGCGTTGTGTGAGTGAGTGGTTTGCTGATTGCAATGTTGTGAACAGAGTGACTCATGGTGGCGGTGGGGTTATGGTATTGGCAGGCATAAGCTACGGACAACGAACACAATTGCATTTTATCGATGGCAATTTGAACGCACAGAGATACCGTGATGAGATCCTGAGGCTCATTGTCACGCCATTCATCCACTGCCGTCACCTCATGTTTCACCATAATAATGCACGGCCCCGTGTCGCAACAACCTGTATAAAATTCCTGGAAGCTAAAAATGTCCCAGTTCTTCCATGGCCTGCATACTCCAGACATGCCACCAATGGAGCATGTTTGGGATGCTCTGGATCGACGTGTACGACAACGTGTTCCAGTTCCCGTCAATATCCAGCAAATTTGCACAGCCATTGAAGAGGTGTGGAACAACATTCCACAGGCCTCAATCAACAGCCTGGTCAACTCTATGCGAAGGAGATGTGTCACTATGTATGAGGCAAATGGTGGTCACACCAGATACTGACTGGTTTTCTGGTCCATGTCCCTACAAATCAGGTCTGACATTTTTAAGTGGAAATTACAAACTCCAGAATACTTTTTAAACCTTGAATGCACTATAAGTTTGCATTTCCTACTGTGCAGGAAAATTCCTGCATCAACAGGTAAATTCAATTGGTAAATTCAATTGATGTGGTAAATTCAATTGATTGGAATGATTTGGAAATGCACACACCTGTCTATATAAGGTCCCACAGTTGTCAGAGAAAAAACCCAAGCCATGAGGTTGAAGAAATTGTCCGTAGAGCTCTGAGACAGGATTGTGGCACAGATCAGGGGAAGGGTACCAACAAATTTCTGCAGCATTAAAGGTCCCCAGGAACACAGTGGCCTCCATCATTCTTAAATGGAAGAAGTTTGGAATCACTGGCACTTCCTAGAGCTGGCCGCCCGACCAAACTGAGCAATCGGGGGAGAAGGTCCTTGGTCAGGGAGGTGACCAAGAACCTGATGGTCACTCTGACAGAGCTCCAGGAGTTCCTCTATGGAGATGGGAAAACCTTCCAGAAGGACAACCATCTCTGCAGCACTCCCCCAATCAGGCCTTTATTGTTGAGTGCCCAGACAGATGCTACTCCTCAGTAAATGACACATGACAGCCCACTTGGAGTTTCCCAAAAGGCACCTAAAGGACTCTCAGAGCATGAGAAACAAGATTCACTGGTCTGATGAAACCAAGATTACGAAGTCAATCCAGCCTAAGATTGAACTATTTGGCCTAAATGCCAAGAGTCATGTCTGGAGGAAATCTGGCAAAGTGGCAGGGACTGGGAGACTGGTCAGGATCGTGACAAAGATGAACAGAGCAAAGTACAGAGAGATCCTTGATTAAAAAAAACTGCTCCAGAGCTCTCAGGACCTCAGACTGGGACGAAGGTTCACATTCCAACAGGACAACGACCCTAAACACACAGCCAAAACAACGCAGGAGTGGCTTTGGGACAAGTCTCTGAATGTCCGTGAGTGGCCCAGCCGGAGCCCAGACATGAACCCGAGATCGAACATCTCTGGAGAGACATGAAAATAGCTGTGCAGCAACGCTCCCCATCCAACCGGACAGAACTTGAGAGGATCTGCATAGAAGAATGGGAGAAACTCCCCAAATACAAGTGTGCCAAGCTTGTAGCGTCATACCCAAGAAGTCTCAAGGCTGTAATCACTGCCAAAGGTGCTTCAATAAAGTACTGAGTAAAGGGCCTGAATAAATGTGATATTTCGGTTTATTTTTTAGCAAAAATGTTAAACAAAACAACGTTTTTTGCTTTGTCATTATGGGTGTACATTGACTATTTAATCCATTTTAGAATAAGGCTGTAACGTGACAAAATGTGGGAAAAAATCCCGGGGTCTGAATACTTTCCGAATGCACTGTACGCTTTGAGGTAGTAGGGTATCATGAAAACACTAATAGGATTGATGTTTCTCTTGTGTTGCTATAAGGAAGGTATGGGTTAAACAACCAATAATATCGTTCCTGTTTGGCCCCGTCCTGGGGTATCATCGGATGGGGCCACAGTGTCTCCTGACTCCTCCTGTCTCAGCCTCCAGTATTTATGCTGCAGTAGATTATGTGTCGGTGGGCTAGGGTCAGTTTGTTCTATCTGGAGTACTTCTCCTGTCATATCCGGTGTCCTGTGTGAATCTAAGTATGCTCTCTCTAATTCTCTCTTTCTTTCTCTCTCTCGGAGGACCTGAGCCTGAGGACCATGCCCCAGGACTACCTGGCATGATGACTCCTTGCTGTCCCCAGTCCACCTGGCCGTGCTGCTGCTCCAGTTTCAACTGCTCTGCCTGCGGCTATGGAATCCTGACCTGTTCACCGGACGTGCTATCTGTCCCAGACCTGCAGTTTTCAACTCTCTAGAGACAGCAGGAGTGGTAGAGATACTCTTAATGATTGGCTATGAAAAGCCAACTGACATTTACTCCTGAGGTGCTGACTTGCTACTCCCTCGACAACTACTGTGATTATTATTATTTGACCATGCTGGTCATTTATGAACATTTGAACATCTTGGCCATGTTCTGTTATAATCTCCACCCGGCACAGCCAGAAGAGGACTGGCCACCCCTCATAGCCTGGTTCATCTCTAGGTTTCTTCCTAGGTTTTGGCCTTTCTAGGGAGTTTTTCCTAGCCACCGTGCTTCTACACCTGCATTGCTTGCCGTTTGGGGTTTTAGGCTGGGTTTCTGTACAGCACTTTGAGATATCAGCTGATGTACAAAGGGCTATATAAATACATTTGATTTGATTTGATTTGAATACGGTCATTATTGTCATTGGTCAACTTGGCCTTGGAGGTAATCATGTATGACCAAGTCTAGAATGCTAAAAAATATATTATTATTTCTCAAGTACAGCACACACACACACACACACACACACACACACACACAGGGAGAATACCACAGTAACCAAGGCAATTTGTCTTTCATGATAAATTCTCATTGCCGTGTCCAGAGACATCTAGCCCATGCTGACAAATCAACACATTTTTCACTCTCGCTCTCCCTCCCTCTCTCTTTCTCTCTTTCTCATATTCCCTGCAATTGATTTTTCCTGCCCTTCTTTCTCCCTTCCTGTCCCTGCTCTGGAGAAAAAGTGCACATTCCTCTAAAATGTGGTTTGAAAGGCTGCAAGGCTCAGCATCATTAAGACGAAAACTAGCAGTTAACATGTTACATACTGCAGGCCACATACTGTATCAGTGCCAACAAAGTTGGCCTGATCTTTACCAGTGTTAAAGTTCACACTTTAGTTTCATATTCAGAGACCTCTACACGTATTTATTTGTAGCAATAATGATTCAGCAGTATGTTGCTCTTTGGCAAAGTATGAAGATAACGAGTAGGCTCTAAGATTTTACCTTAACATCAACTCAAACCCAATTGGCAAACTTTCGTCATGTTATAGTGGTCGACGTCTCAATGGACAGAAAGGAGAAGCTTTCATTTCCGACACGTTGGAAATGTCCGACCTCTCATTGATAAGCAGTGAAATCTAATAAGGAGGAACGACGAAGGAGGGGAAGGGGGGGCACTGTTGTTCCTTCTCCCTTCCCGTCTGAAGTCAGCTCCATAAATTGGAAACAGCGGCGGCCCCTAATCTTCCATCACCTACATGGAGCGTCATCACGACCGATAAACGTCCCCAGGACCCCAGATATACAGTCACATTTAAATACAAAAGGGACAGTCAGGAAGACACACATTTCACATAGCCTCGCGACTAACTGCCTTGCTTGTCTGTTTATCATTACTTAAAACAGACATCGCTATCTTTATTGATATTTATAGAGGTGGGGGTTGCTGGGAATAAGACCCCATGGTAACGGGATATCGGAGAGACTTACGTTTCCCACTGAGTCGCCTCGTGCTCTGAGGTCTGGTGGGACGGAGCATCTCGGAATGTGTCCGTGTGGATCACACCACTCTTCCTGATTACTTAGTCATGGCTCTTATCTGCAAACTGCCACATGGATACTACTTCTGTTTTGGCATCGTGTTGTAATTCCCCCCCCCCCCCCCCCCCCCTCTTTCCTGCTCTTTCATTGTCAACTCTTTAAGACCTTCTCTCTGACCTATACCCTCCTGTGCTGATCAGATTAAAGACGAACCTTTGGCGAGAGGACCGCCAACTAAAGTTACAACAGAGCTGGAACGTATTATTAAAAATGTGTGACAAATGTGTCAAGCCTTAATTGTTGTGCCGGTGTAGAAAAGTAGACAACCCGCGGTAGAAAACCAACTGTGTTCTGAAACCCCCGATGTGCCACCAACAGGAAGGACGACCTTGAGGGACATTTCAGCTGTGGAACCCGCTGCTAATGAGAACAGGAAGTACTCATTAGCCAGTGACTGTCACCCTCCCACGGGTTGTCCCATCTCCCATGATGCTCCACTGGATGAGCATGAGTTTTTTCTTCAAATTTGGCTAGCATAGAATGTACTAGGCCTACTACAGTGCTGACGATTTGTTTTACAATGATTATAGGCTAATTTTCATGAAATATTCCTTTCTTATTAAGTGTTTCAATAAATCACAACATACTCTAGTGTTCTAGTAATAACAATGGCTATGAAAACAAATCTGGCCAGCGATACTGAAATCCTATCTTCCATCTGTTTCCATTGTAAATTGGCTCCGAGATGAATCGTCCTGGATTTTTCACACAGCTGAATGGCCATTCATTAAACACCAGTCAGAAGAACGTATTAGACCATTTCGGAGGCTCCCCAGTGTCCATTTAAATGACTAGTCCAGGGCTCTCCAACCTTGTTCCTGAAGAACTACCCACCTGTAGGTTTTCGTTTCAACCCCAGTTGTAACTCACCTGATTCAGCTTATTAACCAGCTAATTAGAATCAGGTGCGCTACATTAGGGTTGGAGTGAAAACCTACAGGATGGTAGCGCTCCAATGTCAGAGAGCCCTGGACTAGTCTATATTTATTGTCGCCAGTCGATCGGTGTGCAGGCAAGGTCTCTCAGCGCACCACATTAATGCCTTTCAGCTGACACCACATCCAGGGCTGTGGTTTGGGAATAACACATTGAGTCGTAAAATACAACAGGGACTCATGGTCTTACCCCCTCCTCCTCCCCTGTGCCATGTTCATCCCCCAGAGGTTGTTAAGAGATTAGCGGAACACTACAAAGCAGGGGTTCCAGTGTCACATTAAAATCTCTTCCCCTCCTAATAGCGTCTTAAACGCTAATTTTTTTCTCGTCTCTTTCCTCTTCCGCTTGAATGATGGGGGGCTATAGAACAAAAAAAGGGCAAGTGACTTTCTCTATGCCTCCTCCTTCTGTTTTTATATAAAGAGTAAGGGGGGGCTGACATCTAGTTACACCACACACGCATACACAAAGGTAGAGATATGCATCTACTGTTGTTTATGCTGTATGCCTAAAGCCATTGCAAGGGATTAGAGGGGGTTTGCTGGTTTTGTGTTAGTGGTGGAAGTGTGGTTGGGGGTAGAGGTTAGTGTCTGTGCAGCCTGACTTATGACCAGAGTGGACAAGTTCATCAGGTCTGGAGGTCTGGCTTGCCCCCCTGCTGAGGGGGATCAGTCTGTGGGTGGTCATCTTCGTGTTGAGAAGGGTGTGTGTTTGTGTGTGTGTGTGTGTGTGATATGGGGAAAGGATGTGAGTGTGTGGTGCAGACAACTTTTTACATTTACTACAGTGCATTTGTATGTTTAAGATGGATCAAGGTGGCGCCGGAGAAGAAGGCTGACGTTTTACGTGTTCCTATCCAATTGTGTTTTTTTTGTTTGTTTCTTGCGTTGTTTGTAACTTGTTTTTTTTAAACGTATTTTGTACATAGTGTTGCTATGGACATCAGAACTGTGATTACTCACCACGAACTGGCAGAATCCTTTTACGAGTCCGACGAGCCCGACATGAATGACATACTGCTACCCCGGAAACAGGCCCAGATTCCTGTCATTTGCGGGAAGAGAAGGTGGAGAAAAAGGGGCCGGAGGGCGGGCTGCCTTCTGAGAATTTGTAGGCGATCGAATAAACTCCCACTGCCTTCCATTCTGCTAGCAAACGTGCAATCTTTGGAAAATAAAATCAATGACCTCCGCGGAAGATTAAACTACCAACGGGACATTCAAAACTGTAACATCTTATGCTTCACGGAGTCGTGGCTGAACAACAACATGGCTGAATATATGCTGATTCGGCAGGATAGAACAGCAGCGTCTTGTAAGACAAGGGGCAGGGGACTATGTCTTTTTTTATTAACAGCTGGTGCATAATATCTAAGGAAGTCTCAAGGTTTTGCTTGCCTGAGGAAGAGTATCTCATGATAAGCTGTAGACCACACCATCTACCTAGAAAGTTTTCATCTGTATTATTCGTAGCTGTCTACATACTGTACCACCACCGACTGATGCTGGCACTAAGACCGCACTCAATGAGCTGTATTCCGCCATAAGCAAACAGGAAAACGCTCACCCAGAGGCGGCGCTCCTAGTGGCCCGGAGACTTTAATGCAAAGAAACTTAAATCGGTCTTACCAAATTTCTATCAGCATGTTAAATGTGCAACCAGAGGAAAAATAACTCTGGACCATCTATACTCCACACACAGAGACGCATACAAAGCTCTCCCTCGCCCTCCGTTTGGGAAATCTGACCATAATTGTATCCTCCTGATTCCTGCTTACAAGCAAAAAGTAAAGCAGGAAGCACGAGTGACTTGATAAATGAAAAAGTGGTCAGATGAAGCAGATGCTAAGCTACAGGACTGTTTTGCGAGCACAGACTGGAATATGAGTGCATTGTTGACGTCGTCCCCAGTGACCATATGTACATAGCCCAAACAGAAGCTATGGATTACAGGCAACATCTGCACTGAGCTAAAGGCTAGAGCTGCTGCTTTCAAGGAACGGGACTCTAACCCAGAAGCTTATAAGAAATACCACTACGCCCTCCGACAAACCATCAAACAGGCAAACCGTCAATATAGGACTAAGATCGAATCGTACTACACCGGCTCTGACGCTCGTCAGATGTGTCAGGGCTTGCAAACCATTACAGACTACAAAGGGAAGCACAGCCGAGAGCTGCCCAGTGACACGAGCCTACCAGACAAGCTAAACTACTTCTATGCTCGCTTCAAGGCTAATAACACTGAAACATGCATGAGAACACCAGCTGTTCCGGAAGACATTCACAAGGCCGCAGGGATTACCAGGATGTGTACTGCGAGCACGCGCTGACCAACTGGCAAGTGTCTTCACTGACATTTTCAACCTCTCCCTGTCCAAGTCTGTAATACCAACATGTTTTAAGCAGAGCACCATAGTCCCTGAGCCCAAGAACACTAAGGTAGCCATGAAGTGCTTTGAAAGGCTGGTCATGGCTCACATCAACACCATTATCCCAGAAACCCTAGACACACTCCAATTTGCATACCGCCCAAACAGATCCACAGATGATGCAATCTCTTTTGCACTCCACACTGCCAATAGCCACCTGGACAAAAGGAACACCTGTGAGAATGCTATTCATTGACTACAGCTCAGCGTTCAACACCATAGTGCCCTCAAAGCTCATCAACCAAGCAAAGGACTGTGGGGCTAAACACCTCTCTCTGCAACTGCTTCCTGCCATCCAGGACCTCTATACCAGTTGATGTCAGAGGAAGGCCTAAAAAATTGTCAAAGACTCCAGCCACCCTAGTCATAGACTATTCTCTCTGCTACCGCACGGCAAGCGGTACCGGAGCGTCAAGTCTAGGTCCAAGAGGCTTCTAAACAACTTCGACCCCCAAGCCATAAGACTCCTGAACACCTAATCAAATGGCTACCCAGACTATTTTCATTGCCCCCCCCCCCCCCTCTTTTACACCACTGCTACTCTATGTTGTTATCATTTATGCATAGTCACTTTAATATCTCTACCTATACGTACATATTACCTCAATTACCTCGACTAACCGGTGCCCCTGCAAATTATACCGGTACCGCCCTGTATATAGTCTCGCAATTGTTATTTTAACTACTGCCCTTTAATTACTTGTTACTTTTATTTATTTTTCTTATTCCTATTTTTTTGTTTTTATTTAACTGCATTGTTGGTTAAGGGCTCAAAAGTAAGCATTTCACTGTAATACTGTTGTATTCGGCGCATGTGACTATAACATTTGATTTGATTATGTCTGGCAGGCCTTGTTTAGGGTAACATTATGTGTGTTGACTTGCTGTTTCATTAGGAGGGAATTAAAGTCAGAAAAGTTGCTAAATAGCAGAATCTGCGTTATATCAAAGTAGTGCCAAATTTCATGCAATTCAGTAGATGTACAGTTGAAGTCAGAATTTTACATACACTTAGGTAGAGTGATTAAAACTCGTTTTTCAACCACTCCACACATTTCTTGCTAACAAACTATAGTTTTGGCAAGTCGGATAGGACATCTACTTTGTGCATGACACAAGTAATTTTTCCAACAAATGTTTACAGACAGATTATTTCACTTATAATTCACTACATAACAGTCAGAAGTTTACATATACTAAGTTGACTGTGCCTTTAAACAGCTTGGAAAATTCCAGAAAATGATGTCAAGGTTCTAGAAGCTTCTGATAGGCTAATTGACATAATTTGAGTCAATTGGAGGTGTATCTGTGGATGTATTTCTATGACTACCTTCAAACTCAGTGCCCCTTTGCTTGACATCGTGGGAAAATCAAAAGAAATCAGCCAAGACCTCAGAAAAAAATTGTATACCTCAATAAGTCTGGCTCATCCTTGGGAGCAATTTCCAAACACCTGAAGGTATCACATTCATCTGCACAAACAATAGTACGCAAGTATAAACACCATGGGACCACGCAGCCGTCATACCGCTCAGGAAGGGGACCCGTTCTGTCTCCTAGAGATGAACGTACTTTGGTGTGACAAGTGTAAATCAATCCCAGAACAACAGCAAATTACCTTGTGACGATGCTGGAGGAAACAGGTACAAAAGTATCTATATCCACAGTAAAAGTATCTATATCCACAGAGTCCTATATCAACATAACCTGAAAGGCCGCTAAGCAAGGAAGAAGCCACTGCTCCAAAACTGCCATAAAAAAAGCCAGGCTACTGTTTGCAATTGCTCATGGGGACAAAGATCGTACTTTTTGGAGAAATGTCCTCTCGTCTGATGAAACAAAAATAGAACAGTTTGGCCATAATGACCATCGTTATGTTTGGAGGAAAAAGGGGGAGGCTTGCAAGCCGAAGAACACCATCCCAACTGTGAAGCACGGGGGTGGAAGCATCATGTTGTGGGGGTGCTTTGCTGCAGGTGGGACTGGTGCACTTCAAAAAATAGATGGCATCATGAGGAACAAAAATTATGTGGATATATTAAAGCTACATGGGTCTTCCAAATGGACAATGACACCAAGCATACTTCCAAAGTTGTGGCAAAATGGCTTAAGAACAAGGTATCAAGGTATTGGAGTGGCCATCACCAAGCCCTTACCTCAATCCTATAGAAAATGTGTGGGCAGAACTGAAAAAGCTTGTGCGAGCAAGGAAGCCAACAAACCTGACTCAGTTACACCAGCTCTGTCAGGAGGAATGGGCCTATATTCACCCAACTTATTGTGGAAGCTTGTGAAAGGCTACCCGAAATGTTTGACCCAAGTTAAACAATTTAAAGGCAATGCTACCAAATACTACTTGAGTGTATGTAAACTTCTGACCCACTGGGAATACGATGAAATAAATTAAATCTGAAATAAATCATTCTCTCTACTATTATTCTGACATTTCACATTCTTAAAATAAAGTGGTGATCCTAACTGACGTAAGACAGGAAATTTTTACTAGGATTAAATGTCAGGAATTGTGAAAAACTGAGTTTAAATGTATTTGGCTAAGGTGTATTTAAACTTCCGACTTCAACTGTTTGTTTTATGGCAGTCTATGCATTGTAAATCCCTTATCGGTCCACCTTGTTAGATTTAACCTGTTATATAATTTATATGTTTATTCATACAAGCATTTTGACACAGACCAAGCTTTGAAAATTGTGCAGGCATTAAATAATTATGACAATAACATGCTAAATACCTCAACTGTCTCTGATCCAAATCAGAGTGTTTTTGCCTCTGTACTTTAAAGCTGGGATGAAAGCCTTTCCTTTCTACCAAGCGTGATATTCGACTAGTTGTGCTGTCTTTTTGTGTAATCGGGTTTTAGAAAAACTCTTTGTACCAATGTACGAGAGCTGACGACTGGGTTGCTTAACCATAACACTGCAAAGGATTCCATTAAAAAATGAAAAGGTTTCGAAGTCCACAACATCTGCCTTTAGCTGTCATGCAGATAAATTGATTTTTAAATTGTGAGACACAACCTGTTTCACCTCATCAGTTTGGTCTGTTTGCAAAAATGTTACTGTTGACTAAGACCAATGAACTGTTTTGCCTCCTCAGCTGAAAAAAAATAACATGCTCAATTTGGCCCACACATGTCAATACAATAAACTCAAATTATTTGCAGCATAGGTATTCCTTTGTACAGGATGCAAATCAGAGAAACTGAATCCAATTTCCTTCATTCTCTCTCTTTCCTTTGGCAATCATTACTCAAAAAAGTATACACAGGCTGCAATAAACACAGTGTAGGCTTAACGCAGCCTATAGGCTACTACAATATCTCAACATACTACTGAATAATACAAGGACTAGTCTGTCGTTTGATTTTTCAGAATTGGACAACAACAAATGACCAATGTCAGCTAATAGTGTTGAACAATTATTCCATTAATGAATTATTCAACTAGTCAACATTTGTAGCCATCTTTAATAGCCATTCGATTTTGCATTCCTCCTTGCTTCATTCCCTTCATTATTATCTAGATCTAATTAGTCTATTAATTTCATCTAGATGTATATGATCCAATCATTAAATGAAAGATTCGTAAATATTATGGCTAGCCTTTCGCTCACCTATCCCACATTGAAAGCTGAAGGTTCGACCGGGCAAGCCAACACTGCCATTACTTCAGTTTAATCAAAGGCGAGGTGGAAACAAATATATATATATATGTTTCACAAAGCGGGGAAGATTTGACTAGTGAAAACATCTGGCATTGCGATTCATTTCAGTGCGCTTTGATAGGCGACTTTCTTGTACCCTCGTTTCGAACTCTTCCTTCATTGCACTTGCATGATGTCAATCTGATGCGCAACACCCTCCCCCGAGATGTCAAATGCGCGGCGTAGTGAGCGGAGTTCGCACTAGCCCGGACGGCTCTACCATCGAAGTGGTGTGTTGCGAGCGGGAGAGAGAGATGACCAGAGCTCCGCGACGCTGGACAGTCAAACATGGAGCTTTTTAAAACGCTAATTTCGGTGCTTTGGATGTTATTGCTGAATGGAAACAAGGGCTGTTACGCTGAGGAAGGTATGTGGAAACCGATTATATGTTTTTTGTTTTCCCCCACGGGACGGCTCATCGCAAGTGCATGATTTAATGTCCAGACTCCAGAATTGCCAGTCCGGTTGCAGGTGCCTGCACGGTGATGCGGAAGTTTCAGAGATGCCTACGACGTTGTAGCCTATATGTATGCCTATTTGTACATTTTAAGTAAATCTCAGTACCTTGGAGGAGTTTCTAACATTTAAAAAGGGGGGGGGGGGCGTTAGCGTTCTGAAAAACCTCTCCAAACCAATTTTGTATGAAAGCCTCCTTAGATCGTTTTGTAGCCGAACATCAGCCTACATTTCAAATAGCTGCCAGCTTTAAGCATCTCTTTTCTTTTCAGTAGCCAAGTGACAGTTAAACATGTGGACAAAATAGATCAAATGGTGGGATATGTAAGTTAAAAAAAAATAAAAGCGAGGTGTCAAGTACTGTTTACCGACTTCGGACAAGGATTCATAAAACTGTTATCTTGTAGCAAATGCATAATCCTACAATCGTATTGTTACAAACTGCGTCCATGTATCATTTTGAGTTTGAGCGGAAACCGTTACATTTGGACTGTAGTAGTCTCGCATCAACATTGTAATGATGTTGTAGTTTTTATGCGCATGCTGTTAAAAGTAGCCCACTGTTCTTTAAATATTAGTCTGGAAAGCGTTTAAAAAAAGCATTGCTTAAATGTCAGGAAGTGATAGGCTACTGTCAACAGCAAAAAACATTTCACCACAAAAGCTACATCTCAGCATTCGCATTGTTAACCAGATGTAAAAGGAAACATTGCTGTCCTCTAATCTGACACTTGTACAGACAGAATAGAGTCAGACCCAATGTCGATTTGCCTAAACATCAGATTATTACCATGGTTGCCCCATGAATATTCAGTCTGAAAGCAGTCGCTCTAAAACAGACGCAAGAGTCTCTACAATCCAGAATGTTAATTCGACTGATTTTTTACACTCCACCGGTTGTCCTTTTTGAAGGTAGGAAGTGGAGATCAAAATATCCACAGGAAAGAATTGTTTACCTGACTTTTTGCGTCACCTGTAGGATCTGTCGCTGTTTTTTTTCTCATTCTCCTGAGACATTGCACATGATGCAAAAAGTGCATGTATCCTGAACGTTGTCGACTGAAGCACGTGACATCTTCAGCTGTTTGAGTGGGACAAAGTTCAGTTAAAAAGACATTTCTAAAATATTCTACTTAATATTCATAGTCTCCAGCACCACCCCAACATCAACATATGTGAAAATGGCACGTTTCAATGTTTTGTAGTAAAGAAAAATAATAGAGGAAGATCAGTGTTTCCAATGACATCATAGGTGTGCATCGTGTGATTTTAACCAATTATGAGTAGGAATTGCATACTAAATGGTTGATAATCTGTTTGGAAAGACTTAGAAGTTAAGTAAGCATGCGTAGGGTCAGAATATATTCTGGCTAACACTTGCATAGAGGAACTGGTTTCCTTTGTCTCATTCCCTTACACTCTCTCATACTTCAACACTGAAGACAACATGAGAAAGCTGGCTTATCGATGCCCCCTCTCTACCCAGTAAAATAGTCTGGCCAGTGGGCTCCCTCTCTCTCTCTCTCTCTGGTTGTGAGGTATTGAGCCTGGCTCTGATGCAGGCAGAAGTCTGGCTCAGGTGAGTTCAGTAAAGCGTCCTAATCGGTGCTGGGATTCAGAGGAGGAAGAGCGCATAATCGCCTACGTCCCCCAGGCGAGGGTTAGTTCTGGAAGTGGCTAAGCACAGCTGAGCCAGGCTGCGCAAACACACATTGCATGTACACTGAACAAAAATATAAACGCAACATGTAAAGTGTTGGTTTCATGAACTGAAATAAAAGATCCCAGAAATGTTCTATATGCACGAAAAGCTAATTTTTAAGTTGTGCACAAATTTGTTTACATCTCTGTTAGTCAACATTTCTCCTTTGCCAAGATAATCCATCCAACAGACAGGTGTGGCATATCAAGAAGCTGATTAAACAGCATTCTACAGGTGCACCTTGTGCTAGGGACAATAAAAGGACAATAAAAAAAAGGACAATAAAATGTGCAGTTTTGTCACAGAACACAATGCCACAGATGTCTCAAGTTGGGCTAGTGTGCAATTGGCATCCTGACTGCAGGAATGTCCACCAGAGCTGTTGCCAGAGAATTTAATGTTTATTTCTCTACCATAAGCCATCTCAACGTCGTTTTAGAGAATTTGGCAGTAAGTCCACCTGGCCTCACAATGTGCAGACCATGTGTATAGGGGCATGTGGGTGTGCAGTTTGCTGATGTCAACTTTGTGAACAAAGTGCCCCATGGTGACAGTGTTGTTATGGTATGGGCAGGTATAAGCTACGGACAACGAACACAATTCATTTAAAAAAAATCTATGGCAGTTTGAATGCACGTGATGAGATCCTGGGGCCCATTGTCGTGCCAGTCATCCGCCGCCATCACCTCATGTTTCACCATGATAATGCACGGCCCCATGCCACAAAGATTTGTACACACTTCCTGGAAGCTGACAATGTCCCAGTTCTTCCATGACCTGCATACTCACCAGACACGTCACCCATTTGAGCATGTTTGGGATGCTCTGGATCGACGTGTACAACAGCGTGTTCCAGGTCCCGCCAATATCCCATCAACTTCGCACGGCCATTGAAGAGGAACGGGACAACATTCCACAGGCCACAATAAACAGCCTGATCAACTCTATGCGAAGGAGATGTCGTGCTGCATGAGGCAAATGGTGGTCACACCAGATACTGACTGGTTTTCTGATTCACACCCCGACCTGATTGTTTAAAAAATTCCCAGTCATGTGAAATCCATAGATTAGGGCCTAATGATTTTCATAAAATTGACTGATTTCCTTATATGAACTGTAACCCAGAAAAAATATTTTAAATTCAGTACACAAACACAAACAGGCAAACACACACACATGCTGCTCATACGCACATATAGCTTTGTTACTTACACACACACACACACACACACACACACACACACACACACACACACACATGCTGCTCATACGCACATATAGCTTTGTTACTTACACACACACACACACACACACAATCTCGCTTAAAGCTACAATATGTCCCTTTTTGTACTTTTTTAATGTTCAAAAGCTCTAATAAGTCGCTAGTGGTTATCCAACGTGATGCATCAGTAACAATAGTGTGCCTGAGAATAGGCTGCCTGAGAATCGCTGAATAACATTTGCTATCTTTTAGCTAAAGGAGATTCTACAATAAGTCTTGAAGGTGAAGTGTCTGCGTATTGAAAACTACAGGACTACAGCGACATCCCAGAACATCAGAGAGTCCGTGTTGAGAAGATTGGGCTCCCAATTAGATAACCCACGACTCTTTGAAGTGCCACCGCCAACAACTGCTGAGCTCTGCTCCAACTTCGAGGAGATGTCGCCACGCAACACAGGGTGCTGTAAGTCCACCTTTTGAGCTGGGAAGGACCGGAGCCTTCCCTGTTGTCAGACTTGGTGGGTCCCGGGAAGTGTGAAAACCTACCATAGTACTCAGAATTGTGGTCCTACAAGGAGAGGTGGGCCTACAACCTAACATTTAAATCATGTAAATAGGGGAAGTTTGTGTGGGCAACAATAAACTTGCGTGAGAAACAATACAAAAATCTAGCATCTAGTCATCGTGATTGTGCTTTTGGAATGGTTTTATAATGATTTACTAAACTGTTCTCTTTTCCTGGATATCTATGCTCTTGACGGTTTACACTTCAAATTAGCAGACCTACAGGTAGATAGATATCCAGATGGACTACCCAGCACCTCTCCTCTTTCTTCAAAGGACAGCTCTTTGCAATTTAGTCTGTAATGATAAGAAGCAACATGAAATTGCAGAACGCAGCCAAATGTTTATGATATGATTATAATGTTGTGAAAAGGGTTAACAGTACCACAGGCGATGGTTTTGACTAACCTTCATCTCGGGCCAGCCTCTCTTCTTGCGGTCGGGCAGCCCTTTCGAGGTCTTCCTGCCCAATTCTTTGTGCACCCCTGCCTGTGGCCCTCGATGGTCTGGGGCTCTTTAAAACTGGAGTCCTACAGAAAAAAAACATGTACACAACACTTGTGATTGTAGTGCTCACTACATGATCTTTTATGTTAACAGGTTTGGGGTCACTTAGAAATGTCCTTGTTTTTGAAAGAAAAGCACTTTTTTTTTGTCCACTTAAAATAACATCAAATTGATCAGAAATACAGTGTAGACATTCATGTTGTAAATGACTATTGTAGCTGGAAACGGCAGATTTTTTAAATGGAATATCTACATAGGCGTACAGAGGCCCATTATCAGCAACCGTCACTCCTGTGTTCCAATGGCACATTGTGTTAGCTAATCAAAGTTTATCATTTTAAAAGGCTAATTGATTATTAGAAAACCCTTTTGCAATTATGTTAGCACAGCTGAAAACTGTTGGTCTGATTAAAAAAGCAATAACTGTCCTTCTTTAGACTAGTTGAGTATCTGGAGCGTCAGCATTTGTGGGTTCGATTACAGGTTCAAAGAACTTTCTTCTGAAACTCGTCAGTCTTTTCTTGTTCTGAGAAATGAAGGCTATTCCATGTGAGAAATTGCCAAGAAACGGAAGATCTCGTACAGCACTGTGTACTACTCCCTTCACAGAACAGCACAAACTGGCTCTAACCGGAATAGAAAGAGTGGGAGGCCCCGGGGGACAACTGAGCAAGAGGACAAGTACATTAGAGTGTCTAATTTGAGAAACAGACGCCTCACAAGTCCTCAACTGGCAGCTTCATTAAATAGTACCCAAAAACACCAGTGTCAGCCTGTCACGGTCGTTCCCCTCTTCATCTGAAGAGGAGAGGCGAGAAGGATCAGAGGACCAAAACGCGGCGTGGTATGTGTTCATAGTGAATATTTAATAAAGAAAGTACTGAACACTGCATACAAAACAATAAACAAATAACGACCGTGACGCTACAAATTAGACCTGTGCTGACACAAGCCACTAACATAGACAATCACCCACAAACAAACAGTGCAACCCAGGCTACCTAGTATGGTTCTCAATCAGAGGCAACTAATGATTGCCTCTGATTGAGAACCATACTAGGTAGCCTGGGTTGCACTGTTTGTTTGTGGGTGATTGTCTATGTTAGTGGCTTGTGTCAGCACAGGTCTAATTTGTAGCGTCACGGTCGTTATTTGTTTATTGTTTTGTATGCAGTGTTCAGTACTTTCTTTATTAAATATTCACTATGAACACATACCACGCCGCGTTTTGGTCCTCTGATCCTTCTCGCCTCTCCTCTTCAGATGAAGAGGAGAACGACCGTGACAGAATCACCCACCACAACAGGACCAAGCGGCGTGGTAAAAGACAGCGACGACAGCAGCAGCAGCAACAACAGCGGCCGGTATCACAGGACTCCTGGACATGGGAGGAGATACTGAAAGGAGAGGGACCCTGGGCACAGGCTGGGGAATATCGCCGCCCCAAAGCAGAGCTGGAGGCAGCAAAAGCTGAGCGGCGGCGATATGAGGAGGCAGCACGGCAGTGCGACAGGTACGAGAGGCAACCCCAAAAAGTATTTGGGGGGAGGCACATGAGGGGTGGAGCTAAGCCAGGTAGCAGACCTGAGCTCACTCCTCGTGCTTATTATAAGCAGCGCGTTACTGGTCAGGCACCGTGTTATGCGGTTAAGCGCACGGTGTCGCCAGTACGTGTCCATAGCCGGTGCGCTATAGGACAGCCCCCCGAGAGTGTCATGCGAGTGCGGGCATCGAGCCAGGGCGTATGGTGCCTGCTCAGCGGGTCTGGTCGCCGGTACTCAGTTTTGGTCCAGGGTATCCTGCGGCAGCTCTGCGTGCTGTGTCTCCGGGGCGCTGGGAGGGTGCAGTGTGTCCTCTGCCTGCGCTCCGCTCGTGCCGGGCGAATGTGGGAATGGAGCCTAAGGGAGAGGTGCGTGTAGTAAGCACTAGCTCTCCCGTGCTTACCCACAGCCCGGTTCAACCTGTGCCTGCACTCTGGAGGGTCCGGGCTAGAGTGTTTGTCCTGCCTGGTGAAGTGTTGCCAAGGTTGCGCACCAGAGCTCCAGTGCTCCCCCACAGCCCGGTCCTTCAGGTGCCTCCTCCTAACACCAAGCCTCCTGAAGGTCTCCCCAGCCTGGTGGTTCCTGTGGCAGCCCCACGCACCAGGCTGTCTCTCTGTCTCCTCCCTGCAGGTCGTCCTGTCTGTCCGGCGCTGCTGCCGGAGTCTCCCGCCTGTCCGGCGCTGCTGCCGGAGTCTCCCGCCTGTCCGGCGCTGCTGCCGGAGTCTCCCGCCTCTCCGGCGCTGCTGCCGGAGTCTCCCACCTGTCCGGCGCTGCTGCCGGAATCTCCCGCCTGTCCGGCGCTGCTGCCGGAGTCTCCCGCCTGTCCGGCGCTGCTGCCGGAGTCTCCCGCCTGTCCGGCGCTGCTGCCGGAGTCTCCCGCCTGTCCGGCGCTGCTGCCGGAGTCTCCCGCCTGTCCGGCGCTGCTGCCGGAGTCTCCCGCCTGTCCGGCGCTGCTGCCGCAGTCTCCCGCCTGTCCGGCGCTGCTGCCGCAGTCTGAGGCGCCAGAGCCCCTCAGCCCAGAGCAGCCGCCCCTCAGCCCAGAGCAGCCGCCCCTCTGTCCCGAGCAGCCGCCCCTCTGTCCCGAGCTGCCGCCCCTCTGTCCCGAGCTGCCGCCCCTCTGTCCCGAGCTGCCGCCCCTCTGTCCCGAGCTGCCCCTCTGTCCATTGAGAAGAGTGGCCATGGTTAGGAAGCCACGGAGGCGGACAATGAGGCAGACTAAGACTATGGTGAAGTGGGGGCCACGTCCAGCACCAGAGCCGCCACCGCGGACAGACGCCCACCCAGACCTTCCCCTATAGGTTAAGGTTTTGCGGCCGGAGTCCGCACCTTTGGGGGGGGGGGGGGGGGTACTGTCACGTTCTGACCTCTATTTCCTTTGTTTTGTATTTATTTAGTATGGTCAGGGCGTGAGTTGGGTGGGCAGTCTATGTTTGATTTTCTATGATTTTGGGTATTTCTATGTTTTGGCCTAGTATGGTTCTCAATCAGAGGCAGGTGTCATTAGTTGTCTCTGATTGAGAATCATACTTAGGAAGCCTGGGTTTCACTGTGTGTTTGTGGGTGATTGTTCCTGTCTCTGTGTTTTGCACCAGATAGGGCTGTTTTTGGTTTTCCACGTTTATTGTTTTGTAGTGTTCGTGTTTATCTTTTTGTTATTAAACATGAATCAAAGAAACCACGCTGCATTTTGGTCCGCCTCTACTTCACCACAGGAATACCGTTACACAGCCTCAACAGTGAAGAGGCGACTCCTGGATGCTGGCCTTCTAGGCAGAGTTGCAAAGAAAAAGCCTTATCTCAGACTGGCCAATAAAAAAATAAGATGGGCAAAAGAACACAGACACTGGACAGAGGAACTCTGCCTAGAAGGTCACCATCCCGGCGTCGCCTCGTCACTGTTGACGTTGAGACTGGTGTTTTGCGTGTAGAACAGTTTGCTCTGTTCTGTAAAGGGAGTAGTACACAGCGTTGTACGAGATCTTCAGTTTCTTGGCAATGTCTGCACTGTATTTCTGATCAATTTGATCTTATTTTATTGGACAAAAATTTGCTCTGCTTTTCAAAAACAAGGATATTTCTAAATGACCCCAAACTTTTGAACGGCAGTGTATATATGATAAGGATTTTCATGCTGAAGAGTCATGTATAACACTTCTATAATCCATACACGTCTTCATAGCCATAGCTCTCGAGAATCAAGGGGCCATCCCAGTAATGTTATTAGTTAGCTACCCAAGGTCGTTTTCCATGAACGCAGAGCTACGATAGACAATTCATTCTATTGCACTGCTTTTCTTTTTCCACATGGGTGATAACTAATGCGTATCATCATATTGCTATATTTTACCAGGCAAGGAAATACACCGTAGCTATTATCAACCATGTAGCTAGCGAAGTTAGCAATGTCAAGGTAGGCAGCTAGCTAACGTTAGCTACCTTTCTGGCTGACAACGTGAATATTACATTGAGTTTAAAACAAATTGTACCCGTTCTGAAGATAGTGTTGCTGAAATGTTATAGAGTTGTTCTTCAATCTTGCCCACGACTGTTCTCGCATCGGCGTCCACAGTCTCAAATTTCTGGACTCTGTTGGGTTGTCACCAGTTACCACAGCCAAAAAGCCAAACTTTGCTACCCTAGATATCACAGCGGATGTTGCTTCTACGTCATCCCAGCGGTGACATACAATGAGAGCTGGGGTTTCTGGTATATCTTATTCAAATCTAGACAAAATACTGCATTCTTGCCGGAAGGTTCTCCAAAAACACCTGTGCACACATACACTAAACAAAATATGAGCTCTACATTCAACCATTTTAAAGATGTTACAGATTATATAAGGAAATCAGTCAGTTGAGGTACATTCATTAGGCCCTAATTTTATGGATTTCATGTGACTGGGAATACAAATATGCATCTGTTGGTCACAGAAACCTTTAAAAAAAAAAAAAAAGTAGGGGCGTGGGTCAGGAAACTAGTCAGTATTTGGTGGGACCACCACTTGAAATCATGCAGCGAGACACTTCTCCTTCGCATAGAGTTGATCAGGCTGTTGATCGTGGAATGTTGTCCCAATCCTCTTTAATGGCTGTGCGAAGTTGCTGGATATGGGCGGGAACTGGAACACGCTGTCGTGCACGTCGATCCAGATGAGTATGCAGGCCATAGAAGAACTGGGCCATTTTCTGCATCCAGGAACTGTGTACAGATCCTTACGACATGGTGAAGCAGGATCTGATGGCGGCAGATGAATGGCACAACAGTGTTCACTGTCTGTAGCTTACACCATAGCCCTACCACCACCATGGGGGGCTCTTCACAATGTTGACCTCAGCAAACCGCTCGACCACACAATGCCATACACGCTAGCTGCCATCTACCCGGTACAGTTGAAACAGGGATTATTTTGTGAAGAGCACACTTTTCCAGCAATGTGCCAAGGTGAGCATTTGCCCACTGAAATCGCTTACGACGCTGAACTGCAGTCAGGTCAAGACCCTGGTGAGGAACGATGAGCTCACAGATGAGCTTCCCTGAGATGGTTTCTGACAGTTTGTGCAGAAATTCTTCGGTTGCAAAGTACATTTTGTTCAGTGTAGTTACGCAGTGCAGGTTTAACCAGAAAAATCTCCCTTAGACACAGATGCACATGTCATTATTGCTTACACACACACACACACACACACACACACACACACACACAGGCTTTCTTACTGTACACACATGAACACAGTCTTTCTGCATACTTATGCACACATACACACGCAGAGTGTACACACAAACATGTTGAGAGTACTATAATACTGTAGAGCGCTTTACACACACAGCTCTTGTGTCGGTGGCTTGAGTCGTTTCCTCTGAATGCTGGCCGGTTGGCTTGGAAGCTCTGTTCTAATTTGATGTTGTGACAGCGATGAATTGCTGTGAAAGCAATGTGTTTCTGAAGGCTGGGTTTGGCAGCCCTGTAAGTGGGGCTCGCCACAGGGGGGGAATTTGCCTCTGTCTGTTGTTCCGCTTCCTCTCCATCCAATCTGTATTATTAGAGATAATTTTCCACGTTCATACACGTACCTGTCCTAATAAGAATGAAATGCCCAATTTACACAATTGGATTTTTTTATTATTTTTTTTAACTTAAAGGGTCACAGTAAGGTAAGCCATTCTGATCCTGTAGGTCAATAATTGGACAAACAATCAGAATTGTATGAATGTAGCCATTGTGCTTTTTAGTGGATCTTCATAATGTATGCCTGGTATTGAATGTCTTTCTGGTCTGTTTGTGTGTGTGTTCATGTTTTTGAAATCATGTTGTGTAATTCTTTGTTTGTCTCTGTGTCAATTTGCGTTTCTTTGTGTCTCCTCGGATTTCTGCATGCACCTGTGTGTGTGTGTGTGTGTGTGTGTGTGTGCATCCCCACATTACCATGCGTCTCACATCCCAGGCTTAGTTAACGAGAACTAATACGAGTGGGGGCCCTGTAGGCAGTGCGGGGTGTCTTCCCCTCCTCACGCAGTCAATCTGGAGCTCGTGGCCCGCTCTCTCATTCCCCACGCCTTGACGCTAACACACCTTGGCATCTCATCGGGATCTCATTTACTGCTCCCCCTCCTCCCCTCCCCTCCGTAATCACCCATTCTGCAGAGGAGAGAAGATGGGGAGTCACAGCCCGAGTTAAAACTGCAGCGTAGCCTCTGGGTTCATCGGGTTCATCCTCAAATAGGGGTTTAGTTTTTGAGATGCCCCTACCTGAGGTAGAACAAAACACACCCATGTTTTTTTTTCTCGAATTTCTCCCATTTATGAAATGGGCGGTTGGGGAAAAATGTTTTACTGCGAAAGTGGTTATATCTATAGATGTTGTGACACACCAAACCCCTAACTTCAAAATAAGCTCATGTAACCAAATATTACAAGCTCTGATATTGGAAAAATGTGTAATACTAGTAGTCGATGGACTGCATACACACCTATATCGTCATGAATCATGTTCTGGAGGCAGCTCTGCAGAGTGATCACTGGTCATTGAATCTGATTTTAAACCTCACCTTAACCACACTGCTAACCATAATGCCCAACCCTAACCTTAAATGAAGACCAAAAAGCTCATTTTAGTTTTCATGAATTTCTTCAATTTAGCAAATTTAAGACTTATGACAATCGTCAAGCTGCCTTTATTTATCTGCAGACTTTAACCAGCCTAAAGCACTGGCCCCATGACAGACAGTCAACTCATTTTGATTCTATGCTTCATTATGCTATCCTGAACTCTCTGAAATTAATTGTGGTACATGCTCCGAAAGCAGACGACCCGAAGTAGTCACCTTCCTTTGCGTCTAATTTGACAAATTTGCTGTGATTGGTGCAAACCCTTTTTTTTTGTGAGTGTCAACGTGTGGGCTCAGATCCCAGGTTCTTCTCTGTTGGCTGAGGCAGAGGGGTTCTGGAGCTGACAGTGGTGACCTCGCTGTGTGCGAAAGGTCGCAGTGATTTGTGAAGTTGGCAGGCGTGTCTGTGACATTCTCCCTCTGGGCTTTTTGGTGCCATCTCATTTTGATGGCAGGGCGCGAGCGAGAGGAAAGGAGAGGAAATTAGCCAGGTCCATGGTGAGAGAAAGGAGGGCGTAACCGAAGGGGAGGGTGGGGGTGGGGGTGAGGGAAACTGGGATGAGAGAAACAAGGGAGCATCCTAACCTGTCACCTTACCTTTGGTACATACAGCAGCTCTCCAATAAGGGATTTATAGCCTAATAAAGTCCAACAGTTCCCACAATGACTCGCTGCTCTCTAAAGCATTTGCTTACTTACCAAAGGCTAACATTGACTTTGCGATGGATTGATTGATTGTGTCTGTCTGTCTTTAAAGCCTTCCGAGGGGGTCGCTTGATTTTCCTTTGTTCCCCTGTAAGGACAGACTCTATTCGTGTGTGTGTGTGTGTGTGTGTGTGTGTGTGTGTGTGTGTGTGTGTAAATAATAGGTAAGATGCATGTTTTTTTTAGCTAATGCTTTAGCCCCATTGGATAGTGAGGAATGATTAGGGGACGTTATACTGGTTCTAGTTGAGAATGGGGGTATTTGGGATAGATGGGTCTCAATGGCAGATTCTGACTTAGGAATAAAGAACAATAGTGTGTGTCATTTTTAGCATGTGTAGAGGACGTCACGCTGCTTGCTTAGTGCGTACCACTTCCGATTCGGGCCATGCTTGGCGCAAACTCGCTACCCCTTCTTCACAAACACACGACTGTCCTTCAAGCGTCTTAGCCGATCGCGCCACTTCAAAAGCTCGCTAATGAGGCGACGCCCGCGGAACACCCGATGTTTCACACATCTCACGCGCGCTACACATACATAGGTATTGCAGGGTGAGAAGCCTCAACATGCTCCACTCTGCTCTGGGTGTTTCCATCGTCCACCACCCAAGCTGTTCAAACGAGCAGGGGTTCAATGAAGCCACTACGGTCAATATTCAGTAGCTGCTAAACTCAAAGTGGAGATGAACATGGAGAGTGGGACTCTGGGGAGCTGGTCAAGACAGTAGCAGGGGTCGGAGAGAAGTTTTGTTTTTTAAACAACAGAAATGTGTGCCCCTTCACTTGCAACACACATATTATCTCACATGAATACAAGCACATACATCTATTCAGGTTTAAAGTATAAAAGGCCTCATTAATATAGAACACATTTTTACCTTGGGAAAGGGAGGGAGTGCTGCTGTTTTGTTTTCCATTGGTTTGCGACGTTGCCTTGGCGAACGTATTCGCTCCTCTGTGTATACTGTACAGTGATAAGAATTGAGTGGTTGTCCGGGAGACGATTTCATGCAAAGGGACTTAGCTCCTCAACATATTCTATACAGTATATTATGTAGTCCAAGTGGAATTGAACGGATCACTTTAGTCCATTTGAAAGTGGTTTTTAGTCCAGAAATAGGCTTAATCTGATGCTTAGAAACCGGCCCTGAAAGTACTCAACTTTTATGCTTTTGGCATACGAGATGAGTGGGAAAGGAAAAGCCGAATTCTTCCATAGGTCCTATAGTACCAGTCTCTCTAGCTAACATCCCACTCCTTGCCCCTTCTTGCCACTGCCAAAGATACTGCACTCCTCAAGCTCATTAATGATAGAACGTTCATATTTGGAGATTGGCAGAAATTCTCTTTGGCACATGACATGGACGACAGGGAGTGGATTAGCTAAAGAGGCTGGTACCGAGGTTATATAGCGACCGAATGTGCCGTTTGCTATTACCAACGGTTAAATGTGCTGGTTCTTTTCTCACAGCTGTTGGCTTTGAGACTATCGGCCTCAATCTAGCCTGGTTTAGACTTCAGCATTACCTGCTGTGTCACAGGTCAGGGTGAGGGCACAGAGGAACACACACACACACACACACACACACACACACACACACACACACACACACACACACACACACAATGACTACTCCTCAATGTCTCCATTACACAGCAAATTATCAGAATATCCATGTGTCGGTTTTGCAGGGCGTACAGTGTACTTCAGATGTATTTTGTTGTATCCTGACATGGAAGTACTGCATCTCGCTGCCACTGTTGAGCCATCCACTAGAATGTAAACCTCTGAGATTTCAGTTCTGCGGCTTGTAGAACATGACATGAGGGTCTGTGCCATGTGCCCATCTATCCAGGGATTCCATATTGGACAGGACATTAAAGACAAAACGAGATGTGAAAACAGAATGCCGTGTCCACCGTCCACCCCTGCTAATGTCTGTATCCCATCACATGAGCCTCCCCTCTCCCCATCACGCTGTGTCGGTGCTCGCCTCGCCGGGAGGGGGGAGGGTTCGTCAGGCTGAGAGTGCTTCTAATGGGCTTTTCATGTCCGCCCGCTAGTCCAATGCTGCGGCGACGTCCGAACGACAGTGTGCAAAGTGAAGGCGACTTCTGACAATTACATTTCTCACTTCTCGCCCCCTAAAGCATTTTGATGGGCCTGTGGGCTACTCTCTGTGTTACAGGGCCACTTCTGCAGTGGTTTCCCCGATCTCACTCAAATCCGCGCCTCATTTCATACTCGTGGCATCGTGTTCCTCCTCCTCCTCCTCCGTCGTCAACACGCCCCGTGCTGCGAATGTGACGTGTACAATGCGCCAGAGCAGACATCTCCGTAATGCACTGATTTCATCCACGTTTCAAAGGGGGAAACCACTGTGTTAGCCATAGGAGGTCACACACTTCGCATGTGAGTGATTGCATTTTTTCCCTGAGCAGACGGGGCTAGGCTTTAAAGCAACCAATACATGTTTGATTGGAAGGCCTCCTGGGTTGAATTGATACAAAACAAGGTTCTTGTGTTTTGAAAGGCACGTTTGTGAAGAGATTGATCACACTTGGCGCTAACATAACAGGAGTCCCATCCAGTGACAAGGGAAAAGGTCTGGTGCAATCAGAGAGAAATATCCTCGCTCCTAATCAGGCGCTTATCAGCGCCGTCAGCTCCTCAGTTAAACAGCGTGCTTACTGATTAGGCTTTTAGGCACAAGTACCACTGGCTTCAATTAAATGCGCTGTGTATACACACGTATACCCACATACAGTTCATTCACACCCACACACACCCGACGTGTCTTTGTGTGCAATCCTGCCCCCTTTCCTATCCCCTTCTGGTAATGACAGTCATGTAGGAAATTCAGCTGGCAGGGGCACATAAATAATTACCCCCCCCCCCCCCTTTTGGAGAGGCATTTAACCTTTCAAACTCGGACCAGGGGAACTTAACACACGCTCACCTCACCATCTCAGTGACAATGGGGCCCGCCGTTCCCCCTGTCCTCCCCTCTCCCCTCCTCCTCAGTGTGGATTTGACCAGTGACCTGGAATATTGCCCGACCTTTTTACCGCACGGTTTCCTCTGCGATGAATAAATACATAAATCACACGGCTCTGGCTCGGTCGCTTTTACAACCTGCCTCCCTCCCTCACCCCTGTCCCACCCACACCCCGCCAACGAGCAGAGTAGGTTCCTCTGAAGTGGCTACCCCCCCCCCCCCCCCCAGGAGACGGCTGTTCACAATGAAAGGGTCTTAGCCGTGGGGTCCTTGGCGAGAGCAGTGTAGGTGGTGGATAACTGTAACTGGCTGAGTGGCGGTGTTCTGTAGCCTGCCAGCACGGGCCCCTTAGTATTCAGTTGTTCAGCGGAGAGGGAGGAGAAGGGGGGGGGGGGGGTAGAGAGAGGAGGAGGGTGACTGTACACACACACACACTGGATGATTTCGCTGAAGGGTAAAGAAGGTCATTGTGTGTTTCATTGCTGCTTGTGTGCACCTACACTGTATTGGAACAATTGTGGATTTAATAAATATATGCTGGGTTCATTTGGGCATTTATTTATTTTATTTAACCTTTTATTTAACTAGGCAAGTCGGTTAAGAACAAATTCGTATTTACAATGACGGCCTACCAAAAGGCCGCCTGCGGGGACGGGGGCTGAGGCCTCCTGCGGGGACAGGGGATAAAAAAAATCAAGGAATATAGGACAAAACACACATCACGACACGAGAGACACTACATAAAGAGAGACCTAAGACGACAACATAGCAAAGCAGCAACGCATGACAACACAGCATAGTAGAAACACAACAAAGCATGGTATAAATATTGAATACAACAGCACAAATGACAAGAAGGTAGAGACAACAATACATCAGGTTGACGCAGCCACAACTGTCAGTGAGTTCCCATGATTGAGTCTTTGAATGAAGAGAGTGAGATAAAACTGTCCAGTTTGAGTGTTTGTTGCAGCTCGTTCCAGTCGCTAGCTGCAGCGAACTGAAAAGAGGAGCGACCCAGGGATGTGTGTGCTTTGGGGACCTTTAACAGAATGTGACTGGCAGAACGGGTGTTGTATGTAGAGGATGAGGGCTGCGGTAGATATCTCAGATAGGGGGGAGTGAGGCCTAAGAGGGTTTTCTAAATAAGCATTTTATAAGCATCTTGCGACAGCTGTACAGAGACGACCAGTTTCCAGAGGAGTACAGAGTGTAGTGATGTGTCCTATAAGGAGCATTGGTGGCAAATCTGATGGCCAAATGGTAAAGAACATCTAGCCGCTCGAGAGCACCCTTAATCTATAAATTATGTCTCTGTAATCTAGCATGGGTAGGATGGTCATCTGAATCAGGGTTAGTTTGGCTGCTGGGGTGAAAGAGGAGGGATTACGATAGAGGAAACCAAGTCCAGATTTAACTTTGGCCTGCAGATTTGATATGAGCTGAGGGATGGACAGTGTACCGTCTAGCCATACTCCCAAATACTTGTATGAGGTGACTACCTCAAGCTCTAAACCCTCAGAGGTAGTAATCACACCGGTGGAGAGAGGGGCATTCTTCTTACCAAACCACATGACCTTTGTTTTGCAGGTGTTCAGAACAAGGTTAAGGGTAGAGAAAGCTTGTTGGACACTAAGAAATCTTTGTTGTAGAGCATTTAACAAAAAATCCAGGGAGCGGCCAGCTGAGTATAAGACTGTATCATCTGCATATAAATGGATGAGAGAGCTTCCTACTGCCTGAGCTATGTTGTTGATGTATATTGAGAAGAGCGTGGGGCCTAGGATCGAGCCTTGGGGTACTCCCTTGGTGACAGGCAGTGGCTGAGACGGCAGATGTTCTGACTTTATACACTGCACTCTTTGAGAGAGGTAGTTAGACAAAACCAGGCCAAAAACTCATCAGAGACACCAATATTCCTTAGCTGGCCCACATGAATGGAATGGTCTATCGTACCGTATCAAAAGCTTTGGCCAAGTCAATAGAAATAGCAGCACAACACGGCAATGGTGACACCATTTAAGGTTGCAGTGACGGGTACTGTACAAAGTAGGTCACATGCATGTCCCCAGCTCTCCTGTCTGTCATTAACTCAACATACTATACTTTAGGAACCCCCATGCTGTGTGGATACCATTTACACACATAGAAATGATGTCCCTGTGGCAAAACACACACACACACACACACACACACAGAGAAATAAATGTCAAATACCGAAATGTTTTTCCTCCCTCGTTCACTTCATTATATGGCTTTCCACCAGCCTCTCTCCAGCCTCAAGCAGAAACACAGCACTGTAGCCATGGTTATTAGAGGCCAAAGATGCATGAAGGGAGAATGTGTGTGTGCTCGCGCCAAAGACGCATGAGGGCAGAATTAGTCCTCCGCTGGAGCTGCAAGCGCAAGGCATGTCTCCGAATGGAATTGTGTGTAATTATTGACGCTCCCTGCCGTGTAATGTGTTGGCTTAGTGTGTTTGCCTCTGTGTCTGCTCTGGGTTTTCGTTCCGTTTGCGGTCTCTGTGAGTGTTATTTTTTTTTTATCCAGTCTTGCAACACCAGGATTGTGGGTTCGATTCCCAGGACCACTCACACGTAACATTTGTGCACACACGACTAAGTGGCTTTGGACAGAAAGTGTCTGCTAAATGGTTTATATTATTAGGGATATTTATGTTAGTGAGGGCTCGTCTAAGAGGTGGCGGTGTTTGTGGCACGTTCAGAGTGTCTAGGTGCATCTTTGATTTCTAGAGTCTTTGGTCGTACTTGCGTTAGTGTTCTATACATTCTGTGGAGCTACTGTGTAAATAGTAGTAACGCGTGCTTGTCAGTAACGATGGTGTGTGAGGTGAGATGCGCTGAGGGGTAAGGATGTAATGTGTGGTCAGATGGTCAGAGGGTGAGGTGGCTGGTCTCTCTCTGGGGCAGATGGGGCCAACACAGGAAGTGCCAGTAGCCAGCTCTTCTCCTCCCCTCAGTCACCAATACTAACTGCCATAACCACCACAGCCAGGAGAGGAGGAGAAAGAGCTCTCGGTACACACACACTCTTACTGTACACAAAATGCCCATGCCGAGTTAAGCAAAGAAATGCGAACATACACTGGTTCTACAGGCACACTTCCTCTGATCTAATTATCTCCATTTCTGGATCTCCCTCTGTGTCCCTCTGTGTCCCTCTGTCTCCCCCTGTCTCCATCTGTCTCCCTCTGTCTCCCTCTGTGTCCCTCTGTGTCCCTCTGTCTCCCTCTGTCTCCCTCTGTGCTCTTAAACGCTAGTAAAACCAAATGCATGCTTTTCAACCGTTCGCTGCCTGCACCCGCACGCCTGACTAGCATCACCACCCTGGATGCTTCCGACCTTGAATATGTGGACATCTATAAGTACCTAGGTGTCTGGCTAGACTGTAAACTCTCCTTCCAGACTCATATCAAACATCTCCAATCGAAAATCAAATCTAGAGTCGGCTTTCTATTCCGCAACAAAGCCTCCTTAACTCACGCCGCCAAACTTACCCTAGTAAAACTGACTATCCTACCGATCCTCGACTTCGGCGATGTCATCTACAAAATTGCTTTCAACACTCTACTCAGCAAACTGGATGCAGTTTATCACAGTGCCATCCGTTTTGTCACTAAAGCACCTTATACCACCCACCACTGCGACCTGTATGCTCTAGTCGGCTGGCCCTCGCTACATATTCGTCGCCAGACCCACTGGCTCCAGGTCATCTACAAGTCCATGCTAGGTAAAGCTCCGCCTTATCTCAGTTCACTGGTCACGATGGCAACGCCCACCCGTAACACGCGCTCCAGCAGTTGTATCTCACTGATCATCCCTAAAGCCAACACCTCATTTGGCCGCCTTTCGTTCCAGTTCTCTGCTGCCTGTGACTGGAACGAATTGCAAAAATCGCTGAAGTTGGAGACTTTTATCTCCCTCACCAACTTCAAACATCTGCTATCTGAGCAGCTAACCGATCGCTGCAGCTGTACATAGTCTATCGGTAAATAGCCCACCCATTTTTACCTACCTCATCCCCATACTGTTTTTATTTATTTACTTTTCTGCTCTTTTGCACACCAACCTGTACATGACCATCTGATCATTTATCACTCCAGTGTTAATCTGCAAAATTGTAATTATTCACCTACCTCCTCATGCCTTTTGCACACAATGTATATAGACTCTCCTTTGTTTCTACTGTGTTATTGACTTGTTAATTGTTTACTCCATGTGTAACTCTGTGTTGTCTGTTCACACTGCTATGCTTTATCTTGGCCAGGTCGCAGTTGCAAATGAGAACTTGTTCTCAACTAGCCTACCTGGTTAAATAAAAAATAAAAAAATAAAAAGTGTCCCTCTGTCTCCCTCTGTCTCCCTCTGTCTCCCTCTGTCTCCCTCTGTCTCCCTCTGTGTCCCTCTGTCTCCCTCTGTCTCCCTCTGTCTCCCTCTGTCTCCCTCTGTCTCCCTCTGTGTCCCTCTGTCTCCCTGTATCTTTCTGTCCGTCTTTAAAGGGATACTTTGGGGTTTTGGAAATAAGTCGGATGAGCTCATGGATACTGTGCAAAGCTGTTACCATAGACTTTCAGTCGTTGTGCTAACGCTAGTTAGAAATTGCGCTAGCACCAGCTAGTGAGTCGTTTTTTTCCCCCTCCCGTTCCTCCTTTTGTATCAAGTTTGAGTCTCCTTGAGTTGATCTTCAGAGAGCCACAGCCCATTAGCTAGACAGAAAGACAGGAGTGGAGTAGTAATTCAACACTAACCAGGCCCGCTCCTCCACCCCATACACAGTGACAGACAGCACACTCAGAGAGGACCCACTGACATGCTGACATGCTGGCAGGCTTCAGAGTAGAAAGAGTGTGTGTGTCTGTGTGTGTGTGCGCTTCCCTGCGTGTCTGTGTGTTTGAGGGAACGTAGGCTGTGCATTGTGTTTTGCGGGTTTCCTCACACTACCCCACACTGTTCCAGAGTAGAGATGTGCAGTAGCCCCAGGTTTTCTGATCCAGCAGCCTGAGATGCTAGTGCAGCACCCTGTTTTGTGTGTGAATGATCAGTGTTTTAGTGTGGGACTCTGTGGCAGTGGAACACAACACACACACACACACACACACACACACACACACACACACACACACACACACACACACACACACACACACACACACACACACACACACACACACACACCAGTAGCATCAACATCCATTCATTACCTCCAGCTCCTCCTGTCTTTCTCTCTCTGTTCCTCTCTCCCTCTCTTTGTTACACCAGGTCTGCCGTGGGAGAAGGAAAAACAGCCTAAAGCTCCAAAAAGAAGCCGTAACGAGGGTTTAAACAATTTATAGTGAGTATATTTACCCTGTGTATCCTCTACCGGTTGGTCAGAGCCCTGCGCTCTGAAAGAGTAGAGAATAGTTTCTTTCTTTCTCTATCAGCCACAGAAGAGTGCACAATGCGCTCTGAAACGTGTCCTCGGCTGGTCGGAACAGAAGAACATGACTCCTCTCTTGTCATCGCACCGACCACAAAACCACACTCCCTCCGCAGGAAACACTTTGGCAGCATAAACCAACAGTGCTGTTCCGTCCAACTCAAGCTGTGACGCAGTGCTTAGTTAATGTTCAGGGCTGGATTCCAGTCTGAAGGACTGGTACTTCTCCCACTGCTCTCAAACATTACCTGATCGCTTGAAGCATCCTGTCCCGGCTTGCAGATCCGTGAGGAAGTTATAGCAGCCAGGGATGATTTCGATTGGAATCCAGCCCAGACGTCTGCTGAACCCTCATCTGTCCCCTGTTGCCCTCGTTCTTGTTTTGTTTATTTCAAACCTGTGCGTGAGGCTGCAAGCACACGCACCTCCACTTTGCAAAAACAAGGAAACAGGTCTTATCTGCAGGCTGAAAAACTGAAAAAATTGGAGTGTTGCATTTGCATTTTAATTCGCCCTCAATCACGCGTGTTTGGTGTTGTCTGAAATTGCCTCCTGTTTTTCCCTCTTCTGTGTTTATAGAGGCTCTCTGAGGCTAGCCTTAAATTCCAATCTGCCTGTTTCGGCAGTATATGGAGATTAGGCCTCTCTCTATCTCTTTCTCCTGGCCCTTCTCTCTGTCCCGCCCCCTCTCTTTCTCGCTCTTTCCCCTTCTCTCTTTTTTCACCTCATCCCCCTGTCTCTTTCCATCGGTCCCCTTGTTCATGGGTTCCCGGGGAATTAAAAGGCGCACATTTCATTAGTGATGCCATACTGCCACAGAATGAGCTCCGAAGCCTTTGGACAGCCACTGGAGTCACGGACCATCCCTGCTACCCTCCGGCCCACCCGTTCTTGTTCCCTCTGATGTACGCAGCAGATCTACATAAACATAAGGTCATTCTGCCAGATTGTGGGCCTTCAGAGCAAACCAACTTCTCATACATGCATGAGTGAAGGTCGGAGGTCGGAGTGAAACCGCCTCACTCTCCAGCTTTATTGAGTTTACCTTCTATCGTGTCAATATCTGTACTGAACAAAAAAAAATCTGAACGCAACATGTAAAGTGTTGGTCCCGTTTTTCATGAGCTGAAATAAAAGATCCCAGAAATGTTCCATACGTACAAAAAGCGTATTTCTCTCAAATGTTGTGCTCAAGTTTTGTTTATATCCCTTTTAGTGAGCATTTCTCCTTTGCCAAAATAATCCAGCCACCTGACATGTGGCATATATATGGCATATAAAAAAGCTGATTAAACAGCATGATCATTACAGTGCACCTTGTGCTAGGGACAATAAAAGGCCACTCTAAAATGTGCAGTTTTGACTCGCAACACAATGCCACAGATGTCTCAAGTTTTGAAGGAGCGTGCAATTGGCATGTTGACTGCAGGAATCTCCACCAGAGATTGTGCCAGAGAATTGAATATTAATTTCTCTACCATAAGCCGCCACAAACGTTGTTTTAGAGAATTTGACAGTATATCCAACCGGCCTCACAACCACAGACCACGTGAATCCACGCCAGCCCAGGACATCCACATCTGGCTTCTTCACCTGCGAGATCATTTGAGGAGGGTGAGGGAAAGTGCTGAGTGGTCTTTCTACCCGTAATAAAGACTTTTTGTGTGTGGGGGGGGGGGGGGGGCATATTCTGATTGGCTAGGCCTGGCTCCCCAGTGGGTGGACCTGGCTCCTCCAGTGGGTCGGCCTATGCCCTCCCAACGCCCATCCATGGCTGCCCAGTCACATGAGATCCATAGATTAGGTCCTAATGAATTTATTTCCTTCTATGAACTGTAACTCAGTAAAATCGTTGAATTTGTTGCATTGATATTGTTGTTCAGTGTATTATGATTTCACAGTAGATGCAGTTTGCGGCGGAAACAAATCGGTCTTGACGCTGGCTGATATGTAGGTGGCATTTCTTTTACACTCATCCCTTGCATGTTCACAATTATGCTCAGTCCCACATTGGCTTCATTTATCCTTTTTATAATATTATTTTTATCCAAAATCGACTTAGTCATGCGAGCATCCATTTTTCGTATGGGTGGCCTCAGCGGGACTCAAACCCGCGATCATTGGCTTTATGTGCCATGCTCTACTGACGAAGCCACATGGGACTTTGGGTCGGGCTGGGTATTTTATTTTTGACTTTCTAAGTGTTCCAACAATGTTCATCCCCAGTTCCATTTTCATAAAAACCTTTCGTAAAAATACAAAATACATGTTTTATTGTCACATCCACTGGATTGGTGCAGTGAAACGTGTTGTTTTACAGGTCAGCCTTAGTAGTACGCACCCCTGGAGCAAAATAGGGTTAAGTTCCTTGCTAAAGGACACATCAACAGATTTTCTACCTTGACGGCTTGGGTATTCTAACCAGAAACCTTTGTTACTGGCCCTACACTCTAACCGCTACTCGTCTGCATATGATTGGCAGATCTGAAAGGGAGTCTGGTTTTAGCATGCCATGATTGGACAAAAGTCCCCTAAGAGCCCCTCCCTCCTCATTCAGACCGAAACATTGGAGGGCTGTTTTGAAGCGTAGAAATAGAATGACCCCTCTAACATCTGTCCTCATTTGGGTCTCTCCCCCAGCCTAGGTCACTGACTCTAAATGACAGGGTTGATATTTGAGAGCATCTTTGACAGACAGACAGACAGACAGACAGACAGACAGACAGACAGACAGACAGACAGACAGACAGACAGACAGACAGACAGAGAGAGCCTGGTCTGTCATCCTCTCATGTCAATGTATACTGTAATAGGAGCCTACATAAGAGGCTTATTCAAATGGCCCAATCAATCCATTTGGCTCAGCGATGGAGATTGGTGTAAGAGCCTTAGGCAGAGAACCATGTCGTTCTCTACTAGGCTGAAAACAAGCTGGCGCATATATTAATGAGCTGCATTCTGTCTGAGGCGCATACATGCTTCCCCAAAGCCCCTACGTCCCTTTCAGGTGTCCTCGTTGGTTCCTGTGCATTCCCCCGTTGTTGATTGGTCGACACAAACCCTGGGTCTACGGCAGAGCCCCTCAGAGGGGTGGTTGACCTCTGACCCCTGTGTAACGATGGGCCGATAGGTGTCAGGAGGCTATTGGAGGGCAGCCACATCTGACCATTAAGCCCCAGGACGTCAACAAGTGCCCTTGAAACTGTTCAGATGTTGGGACTGACACCCATGGCCTATAGAGGAAGTTAGTTTACATAGAGGGGAGAGGTGTTAGAGGGGTCATTCTATTCCTACGCTTCAATACAGCCCTCCGGTGTGATTCAGAGCTAGTGGATTGGAACATAGAGAAGAAGCCATAGGAAGGTACAACACTAGGGTCATTCTGTTTGCCGTATATGAATATAACGACAGGTTGCATGTACAGTTCTTCGAAATAAGGCGATTAGGCGGCCAATACGTTGCAGTAAACCTTAGTGAACTATTAGCCAAAATATATTTACAAAGGAATACATGTAGGAGCAATCGGCATTGTACATCAGGACACACAACTGCAACACGTTTCGACTAGTGGTCTTCCTATATGGCTCCTTAGGCGTAGCCCGAGTACATGATACAAATGTCTGTTGATTTGGATTGTTTATACTGTAGGTTGAACGGCATGGCAGCCCTGAGGCGGCAGGTTAGCCTAGTGGTTAGAGTGTTGGACTAGTAACCGGAAGGTTGCAAGTTCAAATCCCCCGAGCTGACAAATCTGTCGTTCTGCCCCTGAACAGGGTGTTAACCCACTGTTCCTAGGCCGTCATTGAAAATAAGAATTTGTTCTTATTAACTGACTTGCCTAGTTAAATACATTTTAAAAATGGTTTGCTGTTACTTGCCTCATATGACAATCTGCTGTACAAGTGATCAGACAACAAGCGTGTCGACAGGACTATAATTATCCAGGCCATCTGGAGCAGTTTTGACAGTTTATGCGTGAATGGTGGTGGACTTCTCCCCCTCGGCGGTAACAGAATCGACTAATTGCTGTCATCTGAGCCGTTGTGTTAATGTGTGTCACTAGGGGGTGCGCAGGCATTTCACAAGTGACAAGTAGGAGTGCATGAGAGTGACGATGTGTGTGTCACTGACTCCGTGGAAGGTGTTGTTATGGTCATTTGGGCGGTTAATTTGATCTAAAGCATCTTACTATGAACACATAGGCTTGTCAGTGTAGTATTTGTGGCCCATGTGGGAAACAAACCCACAACTTGGTGTTAACCAGTACCATGCTCCAACCAACTGAGCTTATTTCTCGAGTCAGTTGTTCGAATGGAGCTAGCTAGTGTGTTCATGTTTCCAAGTTTCAAACATGTTCTCAAATGCCATGGACATGGCAGTAGCGGTATGACAGCCAGCATGCTCATGAGTATGCAATACGACTTTCCTTAGTACGAAATCCTCCACGACCCACTGTGCTGTCAGACTCCGCATGCCCATGGGGCTGATATCGCTGGTCCAAATTTCAGTTGTGAAGCTAATAGCAGTGGGGGGGCAAACTACCTGCCCTCCAGGACACCTACACCACCCGATGTCACAGGAAGGCCATAAAGATCATCAAGGACAACAACCACCCGAGCCACTGCCTGCTCACCCCGCTATCATCCGCTATCATCCAGAAGGCGAGGTCAGTACAGGTGCATCAAAGCTGGGACCGAGAGACTGAAAAACAGCTTCTATCTCAAGGCCATCAGACTGTTAAACAGCCACCACTAACATTGAGTGGTTGCTGCCAACACACTGACTCAACTCCAGCCACTTTAATAATGGGAATTGATGGGAAATGATGTAAAATATATCACTAGCCACTTTAAACAATGCTACCTAATATAATGTTTACATAGCCTACATTATTAATCTCACATGTATATGTATATACTGTACTCTATATCATCTACTGCATCTTTATGTAATACATGTATCACTAGCCACTTTAACTATGCCACTTTGTTTACATACTCATCTCATATGTATATACTACACTCAATACCATCTACTGTATCTTGCCTATACCGCTCTGTACCATCACTCATTCATATATCTTTATGTACATATTCTTTATCCCCTTACACTTGTGTCTATAAGGTAGTAGTTTTGGAATTGTTAGCTAGATTACTTGTTGGTTATTACTGCATTGTCGGAACTAGAAGCACAAGCATTTCGCTACACTCGCATTAACATCTGCTAACCATGTGTATGTGACAAATAAAATTTGATTTGATTTTATCTGAAAAAATAGCACACAAATAATTAATAAAAGTGTACCCAGTGCTCGACCAGTCGGCGAACGCCAACATCACCCACGGCATAGAACGGTTGATTGTCAAGGGTAATGAATTCCATTATCTTGGCTTTAATGGATTTCGCCTTTGAGTTGTCTCACTAAAATGACCTTCCTCTTTCTAATGGCTGCTCGACTTGTTGACTGCTCGATCCACACAGCAGACATTGTGGGCTAGGTGAGGAGTGCTGTGTTGCACGTTGTAGCTCAAAATTTGACGTGGTGTCAAGACCGTATGAGTATGCGCGATAGCTTTGACATCGGTTTTGCACATTGCCGTTGAACTTGATATTGGCATTTTTAGCTAATATCGGCCGATTCCGATAGGTTTACCAATATATCATGCATCCCTAGCTAAAAAAGTATACAAAAGTACCTTTAATATATAATAATTATATGCATTTTAGCAGACACTTTGTAAGGATTAGTAATGCATGCATACATTTTACGACCCCGTTTCCATAAGTAGGATAAATATACTATTTTAAGAAATATTACTGGATTAATGCCATTCCATTATCTGGCCCCAGATTAGCAAATAAACAATTGATGAAATGAGACCATCGTCATGACAAGGATCTGTGGGTGTTGACAGTCATTGGTGCAAAGCAAAAGTTCAGTGTCTCCCTGGGGATTGTGGGGGTGCATACGTGTGTGTGTTTGTGCGGCGGCAAAGAGACAGTTGGTGCGAGAGTGCTTTATCTGTCATAAGACAAGCACTTTGATTCCATTACTGAAATTGAAATTGCCCGTTAACCAAACTGCAATTGAGTCGCGCAAATTATTTATTTTCCGCCTCGACAATTAATGATGGTTGCCCGAGGACACTCCTTGGGGTGTGTGTGTGTGCGTGTGCGTGTGCGTGTGTTTCCATGCAGTTGTTTGAGTGGTAGGCATCTACGGTTGGTTTGTGCATCGTGGTGATTGCTTTTGGTCTTTGGACACACCCTTGTTGTGGTCTCCCAGCCTTCCCTTTTTCCACGTGGTTCTTGTGGAGTGCACGCAGTCCTGTCCTGGAGGGACTGTCTCTAGTCTCTTCTCCCGGATCATTTGTGCTGACGAGGCTCACTCTGGTCTCATTGAGTCAGTCCACCTGCATGGCTGCTCAGTGGAGCTTAGTCTCCTGTGACTGAGGGGTGAGGGGTCAGTACGTCCATCTGGCCAGCAGCACCCAGGGTGTTGAGGGATTCTGAAACAACGCATGTATGCACTCACACAGTGTGAACTCACACTCACACGCCTCTGCATCTACCCATTACACTGCTGAGCTCATCAGATTTTTTTCCATCTCTGGACCTGAGCATCAGGGGTGTGTGTGTGGCATTTAGAGTCCCGTTCTCATCATTGCCCTTCACTACATTTACACAGACTTGTTGTAGCGCAGACAGATGGTATTTCTAGCCTATCGATTCGCCCAGACGCCTTCCTACACCAGTGCTAGTTATATTTCCTATTGATTGATTGGCTGTCAGCCCTATCGACCAGCCAGGTCGCGGTGCCGCGTATTGATTGATGACTCCCTCTCCGCACCTCCTATCGGCGTTCGTCCCCCTTGCCATCGTTCATCAGTGGAATGAAGATCAATGCGTCCGATAATGGCGTCGCCACCCCACCCCCACCCCTCAGGACTGGTCTTTCTGTCCAGGGACCGGCCGGCTTTGTTCCCTCTTGAGCAGAGCAGACCAACCTGCTGATTGTGTTGTTGGTACAGCACAGCACATCATAGAAGCAACATTCAGCTTGTACCGACCCTGTAGGCTGCTCTGAGATGTGTGTGTGTGTGTGTGTGAGAGAGACGCCTCAGATACAGATTTGCAGTTGTACAAAGCTTTTTATTTGAATTCACCATCTTCCCTGTCATGTGCGTGTGTTTCAACCCCGTGTCGACCTTGACACGAGCACGGCCGCAGGTACTATTCAGTCATTGAGCAGAGCAAGAGGGGGAGTGGGAGACAGAGGGAGAAATCGTGTGGGGTGAAGGAGGCGGAGACAGTCTAGTTTAATCTAAAGTAGATTCTCTAATTGAACTAGATGGGAAACAAAGTCGGCACAAGCCTTGGAGCTGGGTTCACTTATGTAACCACTGATCTCTCACTGCTCCTTATTCATAAGAGAGAGGAGAAAGTTAGAGGGTGGGGAGGGGGGGGGTAGCAAGACCAGGGAGGGAGAGGAAAATATGGAACGAGGAAGTGGGTTAGAGGGAAAGGAGAAACAGTGAGGGGGCGAAGTAGAGACGCAGAGAAGGTGAGCGAGGCTACAAAGGTGAGCATGAGAACGTAAAAGACAAACGGACTCTCGCTCTGACGCTACCGCTCCTCCTCCAATAGCACCTCTCTGTCCGGTTAAATAATGCATCATTCTGCTTGACTGGGCCTGTAGGAAATGGAAGGCACCACACCAGCGATACAGCCTCAATAATGCAGCAGTCATCTGAAAGGGGTTATCAGGTCCTCTCACACAGGAAAAGCTGCCCCCAACACGCGCCACCGCAACGCTGCTGCTTTGCTGCTGACATTTGAAGCGGGACACCCAGAACAAAAAGGTTAAGTCTCCCGGTTGGTACTGCGACAAATGAGCCTAATTGTGTGTGTGTGTGTGGAGGGGGGGGATTCAACCTTATCGTCATCTATTCTCTCATTATCCCTTTACACAGTAGGGGGTTGGATAAGCAAACACTCCCCTTTTTATTATAGCTAATATAAGGGTAGTAATTATAACTGTTTGCATATGGGTGCTTCCCATGCATCGACCCACGTGTGTGCTCAACTGTGCCGTGGCTTTACGTGGCTGTATGTGCCTGTGCCCACTGCACTGCAGACGTGTCAGAATGCATCTCTTCATACGCATGCCATACATCAAATATGCATTATTTTATAGGTCAACCTTTGCCTCTGCACTTTATTTCTACCATGTCTAGCCATTACCCCAGCAGTACTCAAAGTCCTGCTCTCTTTTGCTCTTTCCCTTGCTTTCAACCTCTCTTTCTCTCTCTCTCTCTCTCTTTCTCTTGGTTATGTAAGCACATCCAGTGCCTCGGAGGGCCGAGGCGGAGCCGGAGCTGAAGCCAGAGGTTTTCCTCCCCCTCTGGGGCTCCCTGTCCTTTCCTGTCCTCGCTCTGAAAGCAAGGCCATTACCACATTACACCGGGACACTGTCTAGATCTCTCCCATACTGACTGGGCCTCAGCTGACTTTGTGGAATTGTTCACCTCTTTGCCATTTTAAACTCTGTTTGTTTAGATGGGACCATACTGGACTCCTTGTAGTCTCTGGCCACATTAGTCCCAGGCACCCTGGCACAGGCTGGCACAGCTCTGGTTTATAATGAACCTGGCAGGCTGCCTCAGCGTTTCCTATAAGTTCTCCCAGGAATGAAACCTGGCACCCCTCTCCTCAACGCTCCCCCGACTGCATCACCTCCAGACACACAATTACTCCTCTTTAAGAATTCCCCTCCCAAATTAAAAAATCATCTATCTTTCAAAAAGGGAATAGAGACTATTTTCACTTAGGCATTTGCTGCATTTTCCCCCAGTCCTCAGTTGACATAAGAGCAGAGTTGGCGTGCTCATTCAGGATCAGTTCTTCACCTTTTAGATCATAATGAATATGATTATATGGAGGGGGGGGTTGATCCTAGAGCAGCTCTCCTACTCAGAGACAGGCTCAGGGCTGCATTCAGAGCTGGCTGGTCAGGTGAGGCTGTGATACTCTGTTCTCTCTCTCTGACGGGGAGAGAACAGCCACAGACGATGCCTCTGAACAGGTGGTCATTCACATTCAAGGCTGCTACCAGCCACCCAACCACCTGTCATATACCGTCATGTGGAAAACAGTCCAGAGAGAGAGAGGGGTGAGCGAGAGCGAGACCAAGGGCGAGGGATGGAGAGATGGTCTGAGACTCGGCGAGTAAGGGAATGAATGTCGAAAAAGAGCTGGGACACAATTAACATAGCAGCAACTGGACAGAACCCAAGTGTGTTGCCATGACAAAGCCTCCTATCCACATAGCACTTGCGCTCATTTTAGAGTTAACACACTGAGGTGTGTTTGAGTGTGTAAGAAGCATCAGAGAAAAGGCAGTGCTCCTTAGACCCCATTATTGGAGATGAACGTTTATTCATTTTGCCATGGCTAATGCTGTGTGTTCTTTTGCTCAAACATAATAACAAAGTCAATACGGCAAAATGGATTGTTTTTGGGAATATTCTATTCTCTCTGACTGTGTGGCTTTTATTTTGTTGATTGTTAGTGCTCAAACATTGTTATTTAAAGATGCACTATGCAGACATCGCTTGCCATTTCCTGGTTGCTAACATTCTAATAGTTTGCCTAATTTCAGTTTGTAACAAATCAAGCAAGTCTAGTGTAGAGCAGTGTTCACCAACCGACTGGTCAATCTCCAAGTCATTCATAGTAGATCACCAACCGACTGGTCAATCTCCAAGGCATTCATAGTCGATCACCAACCGACTGGTCAATCTCCAAAGCATTCATAGTAGATCACCAACCGACTGGTCAATCTCCAAGGCATTCATAGTCGATCACCAACCGATTGGTCAATCTCCAAGGCATTCATAGTCGATCACCAACCGACTGGTCAATCTCCAAGGCATTCATAGTAGATCACCAACCGACTGGTCAATCTCCACAGTCTGCACACTCTGCACAGTTTCGTCGAGCCACACACTGTAAAAAGAAGCCTTGAGCGCACAGCAAAGTTCATTAATTTGTTATTCAGCCCTGTCAACACTTTGTTCAATACCTTTAGAAGCCACCAGCATTGCAGCTGCAATGAAATGAGTATAGCAAAGTGTTCCAACAAGATTGCGTTGTAATTATTTGTGGCTTGTGTCTTTTTTTTTATATCAAGGACTATTTCACTTTCTCTGGTCACAGGAGTAACAACATGTATTGGTGCGCGAGGCAGAAATAATGTAGTGCGACTTGAGTTTTGCCCGTCGGCAGACTGTCCCCCTTTCTCAGCTGAGGGACGGTAACTCCGGTGAGAGGCAGCCTCGCCGCTGCTCCTTCCCTCCCCTCAGACTGACAATCGGATGCAGGCCTTCAGTCTAATAATACATTTAATGTGTATATGTGCTTTTCTTTCAAAAACAAGGACATTTCTAAGTGTTTGTGTGTTTGTGTGTGTGTGTGTGTGTGTGTGTGTGTGTGTGTGTGTGTGTGTGTGTGTGTGTGTGTGTGTGTGTGTGTGTGTGTGTGTGTGTGTGTGTGTGTGTGTGTGTGTGTGTGTGTACAGTCGTGGCCAAAGGTTTTGAGTGACACATATTAATATCCAAATACAAATATCCACAAATCAAATCAAATCAAATCAAATTTTATTTGTCACATACACATGGTTAGCAGATGTTAATGCGAGTGTAGCGAAATGCTTGTGCTTCTAGTTCCGACAATGCAGTAATAACAAGTAATCTAACTAACAATTCCAAAACTACTGTCTTGTGCACAGTGTAAGGGGATAAAGAATATGTACATAAGGATATATGAATGAGTGATGGTACAGAGCAGCATAGGCAAGATACAGTAGATGGTATCGGGTACAGTATGTACAAATGAGATGAGTATGTAAACAAAGTGGCATAGTATAGTATAAAGTGGCTAGTGATACATGTATTACATAAGGATACCATCGATGATATAGAGTACAGTATATACGTATGCATATGAGATGAATAATGTAGGGTAAGTAACATTTATATAAGGTAGCATTGTTTAAAGTGGCTAGTGATATATTTACATCATTTCCCATCAATTCCCATTATTAAAGTGGCTGGAGTTGAGTCAGTGTCAGTGTGTTGGCAGCAGCCACTCAGTGTTAGTGGTGGCTGTTTAACAGTCTGATGGCCTTGAGATAGAAGCTGTTTTTCAGTCTCTCGGTCCCAGCTTTGATGCACCTGTACTGACCTCGCCTTCTGGATGATAGCGGGGTGAACAGGCAGTGGCTCGGGTGGTTGATGTCCTTGATGATCTTTATGGCCTTCCTGTGACATCGGGTGGTGTAGGTGTCCTGGAGGGCAGGTAGTTTGCCCCCGGTGATGCGTTGTGCAGACCTCACTACCCTCTGGAGAGCCTTACGGTTGAGGGCGGTGCAGTTGCCATACCAGGCGGTGATACAGCCCGCCAGGATGCTCTCGATTGTGCATCTGTAGAAGTTTGTGAGTGCTTTTGGTGACAAGCCGAATTTCTTCAGCCTCCTGAGGTTGAAGAGGCGCTGCTGCGCCTTCTTCACGATGCTGTCTGTGTGAGTGGACCAATTCAGTTTGTCTGTGATGTGTATGCCGAGGAACTTAAAACTTGCTACCCTCTCCACTACTGTTCCATCGATGTGGATAGGGGGGTGTTCCCTCTGCTGTTTCCTGAAGTCCACAATCATCTCCTTAGTTTTGTTGACGTTGAGTGTGAGGTTGTTTTCCTGACACCACACTCCGAGGGCCCTCACCTCCTCCCTGTAGGCCGTCTCATCGTTGTTGGTAATCAAGCCTACCACTGTTGTGTCGTCCGCAAACTTGGTGATTGAGTTGGAGGCGTGCGTGGCCACGCAGTCGTGGGTGAACAGGGAGTACAGGAGAGGGCTCAGAACGCAACCTTGTGGGGCCCCAGTGTTGAGGATCAGCGGGGAGGAGATGTTGTTGCCTACCCTCACCACCTGGGGGCGGCCCGTCAGGAAGTCCAGTACCCAGTTGCACAGGGCGGGGTCGAGACCCAGGGTCTCGAGCTTGATGACGAGCTTGGAGGGTACTATGGTGTTGAATGCCGAGCTGTAGTCGATGAACAGCATTCTCACATAGGTATTCCTCTTGTCCAGATGGGTTAGGGCAGTGTGCAGTGTGGTTGAGATTGCATCGTCTGTGGACCTATTTGGGCGGTAAGCAAATTGGAGTGGGTCTAGGGTGTCAGGTAGGGTGGAGGTGATATGGTCCTTGACTAGTCTCTCAAAGCACTTCATGATGACGGATGTGAGTGCTACGGGGCGGTAGTCATTTAGCTCAGTTACCTTAGCTTTCTTGGGAACAGGAACAATGGTGGCCCTCTTGAAGCATGTGGGAACAGCAGACTGGTATAGGGATTGATTGAATATGTCCGTAAACACACCGGCCAGCTGGTCTGCGCATGCTCTGAGGGCGCGGCTGGGGATGCCATCTGGGCCTGCAGCCTTGCGAGGGTTAACACGTTTAAATGTCTTACTCACCTCGGCTGCAGTGAAGGAGAGACCGCATGTTTTCGTTGCAGGCCGTGTCAGTGGCACTGTATTGTCCTCAAAGCGGGCAAAAAAGTTATTTAGTCTGCCTGGGAGCAAGACATCCTGGTCCGTGACTGGGCTGGGTTTCTTCCTGTAGTCCAAAGTTTGCTGCTTCAGTGTCTTTAGATATTTTTGTCAGATGTTACTATGGAATACTGAAGTATAATCACAAGCATTTCACAAGTGTCAAAGTTGATGCAGAGTCAATATTTGCAGTGTTGACCCTTCTTTTTCAAGACCTCTGCAATCCACCCTGGCATGCTGTCAATTAACTTCTAGGCCACATCCTGACTGATGGCAGCCCATTCTTGCATAATCAATGCTTGGTGTTTGTCAGAATTTGTGGGTTTTTGTTTGTCCACCCTCTTCTTGAGAATTGACCACAAGTTCTCAATGGGATTAAGGTCTGGGGAGTTTCCTGGCCATGGACCCAAAATATTGATGTTTTGTTCCCCGAGCCACTTAGTTATCACTTTTGCCTTATGGCAAGGTGCTCCATCATGCTGGAAAAGGCATTGTTTGTCACCAAACTGTTGCTGGATGGTTGGGAGAAGTTGCTCTCGGAGGGTGTGTTGGTACCATTCTTTATTCATGGCTGTGTTCTTAGGCAAAATTGTGAGTGAGCCCACTCCCTTGGCTGAGAAGCAACCCCACACATGAATGGTCTCAGGATGCTTTACTGTTGGCATGACACAGGACAGATGGTAGTGTTCACCTTGTCTTCTCTGGACAAGCTTTTTTCCAGATGCCCCAAACAATCGGAAAGGGGATTCATCAGAGAAAATGACTTTACTCCAGTCCTCAGCAGCCCAATCCCTGTACCTTTTGCAGAATATCAGTCTGTCCCTGATGTCTTTCCTGGAGAGAAGTGGCTTTTTTGCTACCCTTCTTGACACCAGGCCAGCCTCCAAAAGTCTTCGCCTCACTGTGCGTGCAGATGCACTCACACCTGCCTGCTGCTATTCCTGAGCAAGCTCTGTACTGGTGGTGCCCCGATCCCAAAGCTGAATCAACTTTAGGTAGACAGTCCTGGCGCTTGCTGGACTTGCTTGGGAGCCCTGAAGCTTTCTTTACAACAATTGAATCGCTCTCCTTGAACTTCTTGATGATCCGATAAATGGTTGATTTAGGTGCAATCTTACTGGCAGCAATATCCTTGCCTGTGAAGCCCTTTTTCTGCAAAGCAATGATGACGGCACGTGTCTCCTTGCAGGTAACCATGTTTGACAGAGGAAGAACAATGATTCCAAGCACCACCCTCCTTTTGAAGCTTCCAGTCTGTTATTCAAACTCAATCAGCATGACAGAGTGATCTCCAGCCTTGTCCTCGTCAACACTCACACCTGTGCTAACAAGAGAATCACTGACATGATGTCAGCTGGTCCTTTTGTGGTAGGGTTGAAATGCAGTGGAAATGTTTTTGGGGGATTCAGTTCATTTGCATGGCAAAGAGGGACTTTGCAATTAATTGCAATTCATCTGATCACTCTTTATAACATTCTGGGGTAAATGCAAATTGCCATCATACAAACTGAGGCAGCAGACTTATATTTATTTGTGTCATTCTCAAATTTTGGCCACGTGTGTGTGTGTGTGTGTGTGTGTGTGTGTGTGTGTGTGTGTGGCCTATGTAGATATTCCATTAAAAATCTGCCGTTTCCAGCTACAACAGTCATTTACAACATTAACAATGTCTACACTCTATTTACACAATTTGATGTTATTTTAATGGGCAAAAAAATGTGCTTTTCTTTCAAAAACAAGGACATTTCTAAGTGACCCCAAACTTTTGAACTGTATTGTGTGTACATACATACATGGTTGCCTTCTAAAGTGTCTAAGGATTGCGCAGAATTCGAATTTGACTGGGTGAAAAGAGGTTTAGCAGTTTATATTACATTGATTGTTTTGTTGCAAGTTCATGAGAAACGCTGTATAAAACATGAATCGTGTTAGGATATAAAAATATATTTTGTTTGATTAAAACTATGCTACATTGGGACGCTCAGGATGACAAATCAGAGCAAGATTACTGAATGGAAGTACATTATTTACCTTCAGAGGTGAATGTATCAAACCAGTGGCCGTGATAAAGGTTTTTTGTTGTTGTGCACTCTCCTCAAACAATAGCATGGTCTTTTTTCACTGTAATAGCTACTGTAAATTGGACACTGCATTTAGAATATAACAATAATTTAAGCTTTCTGCCCTCATAAGACATGTCTATGTCCCAGAAAGTTGGCTGTTGTTTACAGCGTCATTCTAGTCACATTGTTGAATATTGAGCAACACCTGTCCAGATTTCGGGACTTAATCCAGTAGAGGTTAATTGAAATGCATTCCAGGTGACTACCTCAACCTCTGGTTGAGAGAATGCCAAGAGTGTGCAAAGCTGTCATCAAGGCAAAGGGCTGCTACTTTGAAGAATCTCAAATATAAAACACTTTTTTTGGTTACTACATGATTTCACATGCTATTTCATAGTTTTGATGCCTTCACTATTATTCTACAATGTATAAAATAGTAAAAATAAAGAAAAACCCTTGAATGAGTAGGTGTGTCCAAACTTTTGACTGGTACTACATACACTCCGTTCAAAAGTTTGGGGTCACTTAGAAATGTCCTTGTTTTCCATGAAAATGAGTTGCAAAATGAATAGGAAAAACAGTCGAGACGTTGACAAGGTTTTAAATAATGATTTTTAACTTGAAATAATAATTGTGTCCTTCAAACTTTGCTTTCGTCAAATCAAATCAAATCAAATCAAATGTATTTATATAGCCCTTCGTACATCAGCTGATATCTCAAAGTGCTGTACAGAAACCCAGCCTAAAACCCCAAACAGCAAGCAATGCAGGTGTAGAAGCACGGTGGCTAGGAAAAACTCCCTAGAAAGGCCAAAACCTAGGAAGAAACCTAGAGAGGAACCAGGCTATGTGGGGTGGCCAGTCCTCTTCTGGCTGTGCCGGGTGGAGATTATAACAAAACATGGTCAAGATGTTCAAATGTTCATAAATGACCAGCGTGGTCGAATAATAATAAGGCAGAATAGTTGAAACTGGAGCAGCAGCACAGTCAGGTGGACTGGGGACAGCAAGGAGTCATCATGTCAGGTATTCCTGGGGCATGGTCCTAGGGCTCAGGTCCTCCGAGAGAGAGAAAGAAAGAGAGAATTAGAGAGAGCATATGTGGGATGGCCAGTCCTCTTCTGGCTGTTCCGGGTGGAGATTATAACAGAACATGGCCAAGATGTTCAAATGTTCATAAATGACCAGCATGGTCGAATAATAATAATAAGGCAGAACAGTTGAAACTGGAGCAGCAGCACAGCCAGGTGGACTGGGGACAGCAAGGAGTCATCATGTCAGGTAGTCCTGGGGCATGGTCCTAGGGCTCAGGTCCTCCGAGAGAGAGAAAGAGAGAAGGAGAGAATTAGAGAACGCACACTTAGATTCACACAGGACACCGAATAGGACAGGAGAAGTACTCCAGATATAACAAACTGACCCTAGCCCCCCGACACATAAACTACTGCAGCATAAACTGGAGGCTGAGACAGGAGGGGTCAGGAGACACTGTGGCCCACTCCGAGGACACCCCCGGACAGGGCCAAACAGGAAGGATATAACCCCACCCACTTTGCCAAAGCACAGCCCCCACACCACTAGAGGGATGTCTTCAACCACCAACTTACCATCCTGAGACAAGGCTGAGTATAGCCCACAAAGACCTCCGCCACGGCACAACCCAAGGGGGGGGGGGGGCGCCAACCCAGACAGGATGACCACATCAGTGACTCAACCCACTCAGGTGACGCACCCCCTCCGGGGACGGCATGAGAGAGCCCCAGTAAAGCCAGTGACTCAGCCCCTGTAATAGGGTTAGAGGCAGAGAATCCCAGTGGAAAGAGGGGAACCGGCCAGGCAGAGACAGCAAGGGCGGTTCGTTGCTCCAGAGCCTTTCCGTTCACCCTCCCACTCCTGGGCCAGACTACACTCAATCATATGACCCACTGAAGAGATGAGTCTTCAGTAGAGACTTAAAGGTTGAGACCGAGTTTGCGTCTCTGACATGGGTAGGCAGACCGTTCCATAAAAATGGAGCTCTATAGGAAAAAGCCCTGCCTCCAGCTGTTTGCTTAAAAATTCTAGGGACAATTAGGAGGCCTGCATCTTGTGACCGTAGCGTACGTGTAGGTATGTACGGCAGGACCAAATCAGAGAGATAGGTAGGAGCAAGCCCTTGTAATGCTTTGTAGGTTAGCAGTAAAACCTTGAAATCAGCCCTTGCTTTGACAGGAAGCCAGTGTAGAGAGGCTAGCACTGGAGTAATATGATCAAATTTTTTGGTTCTAGTCAGGATTCTAGCAGCCGTATTTAGCACTAACTGAAGTTTATTTAGTGCTTTATCCGGGTAGCCGGAAAGTAGAGCATTGCAGTAGTCTAACCTGGAAGTGACAAAAGCATGGATTAATTTTTCTGCATCATTTTTGGACAGAAAGTTTCTGATTTTTGCAATGTTACATAGATGGAAAAAAGCTGTCCTTGAAATGGTCTTGATATGTTCTTCAAAAGAGAGATCAGGGTCCAGAGTAACGCCGAGGTCCTTCACAGTTTTATTTGAGACGACTGTACAACCATTAAGATTAATTGTCAGATTCAACAGAAGCTTTCGTCAAAGAATCCTCCATTTGCTGCAACTACAACCTTGCAGACCTTGGGCATTCTAGTTGTCAATTTGTTGAGGTGATCTGAAGAGATTTCACCCCATGCTTCCTGAAGCACCTCCCACAAGTTGGATTGGCTTGCTGGGCACTTCTTACGTACCATACGGTCAAGCTGCTCCCACAACAGCTCAATAGGGTTGAGATCCGGTGACTGTGCTGGCCACTCCATCATAGACAGAATACCAGCTGACTGCTTCTTCCCTAAATAGTTATTGCATAGTTTGGAGCTCTGCTTTGGGTCATTGTACTGTTGTAGGAGGAAATTGGCTCCAATTAAGTGCCGTCCACACGGTATGGCATGGCGTTGCAAAATGGAGTGATAGCCTTCCTTCTTCAAGATCCCTTTTACCCTGTACAAATCTACCACTTTAACACACAAAGCACCCCCAGTCCATCACATTGCCTCCACCATGCTTGACAGATGGCGTCAAGCACACCTCCAGCATCTTTTCATTTTTTCTGCGTCTCAAGAATGTTCTTCTTTGTGATCTGAACATCTCAAACTTAGATTTGTCTGTCCATAACACTTTTTTCCAATCTTCCTCTGTCCAGTGTCTGTTATTTTGCCCATCTTAATCTTTTATTTTTATTGGCCAGTCTGAGATATGGCTTTTTCTTTGCAACTTTGCCTAGAAGGCCAGCATCCCGAAGTCGCCTCTTCACTGTTGACATTGAGACTGGTGTTTTGCGGGTGCTAGTTAATGAAGCTAGCTGCCAATTGAGGACTTGTGAGGCATCTGTTTCTCAAACTAGACACTAATGTACTTGTCCTCTTGCTCAGTTCTGTACCGGGTCCTCCCACTCTTCTTTCTATTCTGGTTAGAGCCAGTTTGCTCTGTTCTGTGAAGGGAGTAGTACACAGCGTTGTATGAGATCTTCAGTTTCTTGGCAATTTCTCGCATGGCATAACCTTCATTCACAAGAATAGACTGAGTTTCAGAAGAAAGTTATTTGTTTCTGGCCATTTTGAGTCTGTAATCGAATCCACAAATGCTGATGCTCCAGATACTCTACTAGTCTAAAGAAGGACAGTTTTATTGCTTCTTTAATCAGAACAGTTTTCAGCTGTGCTAACATAATTGCAAAAGGGTCTTCTAATGATCAATTAACCTTTTGAAATTATAAACTTTGATTAGCTAACACAACTGGAACACAGGAGTGATGGTTGCTGATAATGGGCCTCTGTACGCCTATGTAGATATTCCATTAAAAATCAGACGTTTCTAGCTACAATAGTCAATTACAACATTAATGTCTACACTGTATTTCTGATCAATTTGATGTTATTTTAAGTGGACAAAAAAAAGTGCTTTTCTTTCAAAAACAAGGACATTTCTAAGTGACCCCAAACTTTAGAATTGTTGTTTGTGTGTGTGTGTGTGTGTGTGTGTGTGTGTGTGTGTGTGTGTGTGTGTGTGTGTGTGTGTGTGTGTGTGTGTGTGTGTGTGTGTGTGTGTGTGTGTGTGTGTGTGTGTGTGTGTGTGTGTGTGTGTGTGTGTGTGTGTGTGCGTGTGTAATATATTTATATATATTATGCTCACTTAACTGTGCCTCACAATTAATACACCAAATGGTATATTACCAGTGTGATCAAATACCTAAATGTGTAATATCATTTCTAAATGATTTCTAATGAACATTGGCAGAGCAACTGAAGCATAGCCAATATGCAGTGATAATGTATTGGGTCTATAGAAATGGATCTTGAATCAGAAAAGGTTAGTGACCACTGGTGTAGTGCATCATTGTACCATCTAAACCGCTGTGAAATATATTTTCCATCAACAAAAATATTGTTTTTTCAGCTGTTTTGAATCTGGTGTACAAAGCCCAAAGTAAAAACTCAACTTATGCATGGGGAGCGTAGAAATAGAGCGCATAGAACAGCTCTACCACTTCTTTGACTTGCTTTCAATGAGAGTGACAGGTATAGACCTCAAATTTCTATGAATTTGGTCAGGTTGCCTAAAAAAGAACACATTGCAACTTAGAAAATAAATGTCCGTTATCTTTTCAAAAAATATCTCAAATTTTTTTACGCTTTTTTCGTATTTACATGGTTGACGTTTTTTAACCTTTTCACTGGGACCCGGGGAGTGGAATTATTATGTGTGTGTTTGTGTCTTCTGTGTATTTTACACTCATCCGTTTTTGTCTGCGCTCATGTAGCCGCTCATGTTCAACTGCATTTTTTAAGTCAGACTTTGTTCACTGAACAAAAATACTGAGTTACAGTTCATATAAGGAAATCAGTCAATTGAAGTGAATTCATTAGGCCCTAATCTATGGATTTCACATGACTGAATACAGATGTGTATCTGTTGATCACAGATACCTTAAAAAAAGGTAGAAGCCTGGATCAGAAAACCAGTCAGTATCTGGTGTGACCACCATTTGTCTCATGCAGCGTGACAGATCTCCTTCACATAGACTTGATCAGGCTGTTGATTATGGCCTGTGGGATGTTGTGCCACTCCTCTTCAATGGCTGTGTGTAATTGCTGGATATTGGTGGGCACTGGAACAGAGCATCCCAAACATGCTCAATGGCTGACATGTCTGAGTATGCAGGCCTCGGAAGAACTGGGACATTGTCAGCTTCCAGGAATTGTGTACAGATCCTTGCAACATGGGGCCATGCATTATCATGCTGAAACACGAGGTGATGGCGGCTGACGAATTACACAACAATGGGCCTCAGGATCTCATCACTGTATATCTCTGTGCATTCAAATTGCCATTGATAAAATGCAATTGTGTTCGTTGTCCGTAGCTTATGTCTGCCAATACCATAACCCCATCGCCACCATGGGGCACTCTGTTCACAACATTGACATCAGCAAACCACTTTCCCACGCGACGCCATCTGCTCGGTACAGTTGAAACCGCCATTCATCCGTGAAGAGCACACTTCTCCAGCGTGCCAGTGGCCATCAAAGGAGAGCATTTACAGTGCCTTGCGAAAGTATTCGCCCCCCTTGAACTTTGCGACCTTTTGCCACATTTCAGGCTTCAAACATAAAGATATAAAACTGTGTTTTTTTGTGAAGAATCAACAACAAGTGGGACACAATCATGAAGTGGAACGACATTTATTGGATATTTCAAACTTTTTTAACAAATCAAAAACTGAAAAATTGGGCGTGCAAAATTATTCAGCCCCTTTACTTTCAGTGCAGCAAACAATCTCCAGAAGTTCAGTGAGGATCTCTGAATGATCCAATGTTGACCTAAATGACTAATGATGATAAATACAGTCCACCTGTGTGTAATCAAGTCTCCGTATAAATGCACCTGCACTGTGATAGTCTCAGAGGTCCGTTAAAAGCGCAGAGAGCATCATGAAGAACAAGGAACACACCAGGCAGGTCCGAGATACTGTTGTGAAGAAGTTTAAAGCCGGATTTGGATACAAAAAGATTTCCCAAGCTTTAAACATCCCAAGGAGCACTGTGCAAGCGATAATATTGAAATGGAAGGAGTATCAGACCACTGCAAATCTACCAAGACCTGGCCGTCCCTCTAAACTTTCAGCTCATACAAGGAGAAGACTGATCAGAGATGCAGCCAAGAGGCCCATGATCACATTGGATGAACTGCAGAGATCTACAGCTGAGGTGGGAGACTCTGTCCACAGGAAAACAATCAGTCGTATATTGCACAAATATGGCCTTTATGGAAGAGTGGCAAGAAGAAAGCCATTTCTTAAAGATATCCATAAAAAGTGTCGTTTAAAGTTTGCCACAAGCCACCTGGGAGACACACCAAACATGTGGAAGAAGGTGCTCTGGTCAGATGAAACCAAAATTGAACTTTTTGGCAACAATGCAAAACGTTATGTTTGGCGTAAAAGCAACACAGCTCATCACACTGAACACACCATCCCCACTGTCAAACATGGTGGTGGCAGCATCATGGTTTGGGCCTGCTTTTCTTCAGCAGGGACAGGGAAGATGGTTAAAATTGATGGGAAGATGGATGGAGCCAAATACAGGACCATTCTGGAAGAAAACCTGATGGAGTCTGCAAAAGACCTGAGACTGGGACGGAGATTTGTCTTCCAACAAGACAATGATCCAAAACATAAAGCAAAATCTACAATGGAATGGTTCAAAAATAAACATATCCTGGTGTTAGAATGGCCAAGTCAAAGTCCAGACCTGAATCCAATCGAGAATCTGTGGAAAGAACTGAAAACTGCTGTTCACAAATGCTCTCCATCCAACCTCACTGAGCTCGAGCTGTTTTGCAAGGAGGAATGGGAAAAAATGTCAGTCTCTCGATGTGCAAAACTGATAGAGACATACCCCAAGCGACTTACAGCTGTAATCGCAGCAAAAGGTGGCGCTACAAAGTATTAACTTAAGGGGGCTGAATAATTTTGCACGCCCAATTTTTCAGTTTTTGATTTGTTAAAAAAGTTTGAAATATCCAATAAATGTCGTTCCACTTCATGATTGTGTCCCACTTGTTGTTGATTCTTCACAAAAAAATACAGTTTTATATCTTTATGTTTGAAGCCTGAAATGTGGCAAAAGGTCGCAAAGTTCAAGGGGGGCGAATACTTTCGCAAGGCACTGTACCCACTGAAGTCAGTTACAACGCCGACCTGGCGAGGATGACGAGGTCAAGACCCTGGCGAGGATGACGAGCTCGCAGATGAGCTTCCCTGAGACTGTTTATGACAGCTTGCGCAAAAGTTATTTGGTTGTGCAAACCCACAGTTTCGTCAGCTGTCAAGTTGAAGGATCTCAGACAATCCCGCAGTTGAAGAAGCCGGGTGTGGAGGTCCTGGGCTGGCGCGGTTACACGTGTTGTGAGGCCGGTTGGACGTACTGCTAAATGCTCTAAATACTTGAGACACCTGTGGCATTGTGTTGTGTGAGAAACGGTAAAAAAAAATACATTAAAAGTGGCCTTTTATTGTCCCCAGCACAAGGTGCATTTGTGTAATGTTCATGCTGTTTAATCAGCTTCTTGAAATACCACACCTGTCAGGTGGCTGGATTATCTTGGCAAAGGAGAAATGCTCACTAACCGGGATGTAAACAAATGTGTGCACAAAAGTTGAGAGAAATAAGCTTTTGGGTTTGTATGAAACATTTCTGACATCTTTTATTTTGGCTCATGAAACATGGGACCAACACTTTACATGTTGCGTTTAATATTTTTGTTCTGTGTGTGTATATCTATCTCTCTCCCTCTACTTCTTAGTGTCGTCCTATTAGAGGGATAATGTGTGGACAAAAGATCTCCCCCTGGGTCATTGGCCTGCCTATCCCAGTCTCCTCTCTGGCTGAGCCTCGGGCCTGCTGGTTTGGATGCAGCCTGATACATTGCTTGGGGGTTGCAGGGAGGACACTGGAACAACATGTGGATAATCCTCTCTATTGAACTTTATGGGGCTCATTTCATAATTCTCCCTTTCACTGGGACTCAGGAAGGGAATTATATGTGTGTGTGTGTGTGTGTGTGTGTGTGCGTGTGTGTGTGTGTGTGTGTGTGTAAGGAGATTAGCACTGGCACCAGCTTGCTGTCTGCTTCGTGGCTGCTCTTCCCACTCCTTTCAGATAAACACGCTGTCGTACACTCTTCAGTCTGTGGCTCTCATTTCACTGTAGTGAAATGTATTTGAAAGGCGTGTGCACACACGCACACACGCACGCACGCACAAACACACTATCGCTAAGTAAATGGCAACACAAAGAAAAATTTTACCTTTCACCCTTTTACACACCTACTGCCCTGCTAACAATTCCTGCCACCGCCATTCTCTAGGAACCATTGTGGGAGAATATGTGCCTTCGCTGTATTCATTGAACAGTGTTCTGTTATAATCCTTCCATACAGCGGTCTCTCTTCCCTCATTCCATCCCTTTTGTCTTTACTTGCTAGCAATGTAGGGATATGAATTCAGTGTCAGTAAGGCCGAGTAACTCCAATTTCACCGCAAATGAGTAAACGATGCACAAGTGCTTTTTCAGGATGACGAAAGAGAGGCCCTTACTTGCTAGATGGAACAAGGACTCTCTCCAGTTCATTTGTGTGTTTAGTACTAAATGCCCTTCTGTTGAATGCCAGGGCTGCCTGGCTCGTCACTGCTGCCGCTCGAGGAAAGGACAATTCCCTTTCACTTTGTACCTGAGACAAATAGGACTTCAACAAAGGACTTCCGTTGACGTCACAGTGTCCTCTTTCTGAAATGAACAGAATGAAAAGTTAGGCTAACAGCTGTATGTTCCTTGCTTTGCTGCTTAGTTCAATTGCCGTCCAAAGCGAGATTAGCGGTATTTTTCTCCATTTCAAAAGGTTGTTTTATACTACCTGTAATAAATCTTCTGATCAAATGACTTTGTACATCTGACATTGTGTCAGAACTCTGCGTTGACATTCATCACATCCTCTTTGAAGGACACTAGCCAGCCCCATTGGCACTGAATCAAAACCACAACATTAAGATTCATGGCTGGACTCTGATATCCACATTGTCATAAACTAAATTATAGACAATTATTTATAAAATGATCCCCTGGAAATCTGTGTTTAGCTGTTGATATTGGTCACGGCCATTTCATTAGTCTCTCTCTCTCTCTCAAAGGCCCATTAGCACGTCTAACTAGGGTGGGATTATTCTGATTAGTCATTGTGTGATCAGAACACTGACTTTCCATACACACTGCTGACTGGGGCTTTCAGATCCCGTTGCCTTCTTTATTTAGTCACTCTCTATCACACTCTGGCATCTGTCATTCTGATCCCTTTACTCTCTCTCCTCTCTCTCTCTCCCCGTTTCTCTCTCTCTCTCTCCCCCCTTCCCCCCTTTCTCTCTCTCTCTCTCTCTCTCCCTTTTTTTTCTCTTCCTCCCCCTTTTTTTCTCTCCCTCCCCCCTTTCTCTCTCTCTCTCTCTCTCCCCCTTTCTCTCACTCTCTCCCTTACTCTCTTCTCTAACAGCGCTCTAAAATGCTGTGTGTTATCAGTGATAAACAGAGCCTGGCCCAGGGTGTAAAGAGTTCTCTCCAAGGATGTGGGGTCCAGGAAAATGTTCTGAGCACTGTCCAAGGTGCTGACGGGGCACATTATGCAAGCGCCTCCGTCAAAGGCTGCTAAATATCAGTGGGTTTTTATGGAAGCGCTGCTGTCCAAGATTCTGAAGCATCAGTGAAGACTTGCTATGGTTGCTATGTGTCATCCGGTATTAATATTATAGTGTGCAAGGTTCTGTCGAATCCGAAAGAAACCGACGCTTATGTGGTCAGGCTGCCTAAATGTTGGATGGGTACTGGAGGGCTGTCCAAGGTCCTGAAAAGCAGTTCTGTATGTAGGTTGTCATGGCTTACAATGTGCTGTCCAAGGTCCTGAAGCTGCAGCAGTGGCAGTGTTGCTGTCTAGTGTGCTGAACCACTGGCTCTAGCTGTTTGCTGTCCATGGTGCTGAAAGGAGACTCTGGATACCCTTGGTGTCCTTAATGCCCCGGCTTGTTTTCTAGTAGCTGCTGTTGTTTAAAGTTACAGGATGAAAAACATGTTGTCCTACAAGCTTAATTCCTGAACAGATGCTATCAATGCACTTATGAAAACATATTTGTATCACTTGGAAGTATTTTGCCGGCGATGGAACTGTTGGGATTAGCCAAATCTCAAATTTGTATGTGGGCTGTTATTACTTTAAGTGCAGCTTTTCAAGAGTGTCATCACCTCATTTTCAACTGTGTTCTAAAGTTATGTCCAAGAGTCAATCTCAACTACAGTGGCTATTGCCCTCCTCCTTATTTCACGGAGAGATGGTCTGGGCATCCTCTGGATTTGTAAGAAGTCTAGATGTTTGTAAGCGCTCTATCATATCCACCGGTGATGTAATGCACGTAATCGAGACTAGTGACTAAGCTGATCTACTTTATTGAGGAAACATGTAGAAAATACATGTTTTGATGTCACATACACCGGATTGGTGCAGTGAAACTCGTTGTTTTACAGGGTCAGCCATGGTAGTACGGCGCCCCTTGTCGGCTTCCTATGACTGTGATATGCGGTTGCTAATAGGAATGCCTCTGTAAGTCACTCTGGATAAGAGTGTCTGCTTACTGACTGAAATGCCTAATGCAACGAGACTGTGAGATGACGAATGGTGTTGGACTCTGACTTGACAGCATGGAACGACGTGCGTGCTGTTCTTCGACTGACCTAATGCTGTTCTCCCGCTTTCTTTTCCCTCTCTTTCTGTCTCTTTCCCACCTTTTCTCTTCCAGTGGTCCTGCTGAACTCTAAAGAAACTCAGGCAGAGCTCGGCTGGACGTCGTACCCCTCCAATGGAGTGAGTGTACCAGTCCGTTGTGTCCTTTGAATATACATGTTTTACCTGTGTATTTCTGTGTGTGTGTGTGTGTGTGTGTGTGTGTGTGTGTGTGTGTGTGTGTGTGTGTGTGTGCATTTCTGTGAGTGCGTGTGTGAGTGCATGTTTCAATGTATGTGCCTATGCATATGTGTGCCTACACACTTTGTGTCATGGAGTAGTCCAGCTTGCTTCTAACTGAGAACAGCCCCCCCCCCCCCCCCCCCCCCCCCAGTGGGCACAGTTCCAGGGAGCACGCTGCCCAAATGGACTGTTAGTGGACAGCTGGCCCCACCTCTCTGCCCCTCTGCGCTCCTCCCTCCCTCCCTCCCCCTCCATTCATTCTGCCTCTCTCTGTCCCTCCCTGAACAGAACAGAGCCGAGCTCATCACTGCGCGCGAATCAATGGTCTAATCCCGGACAGGACGTCCCTGCGCCCACCGTCCAGACACACACAGCCACATAAATTGTCCCTTCCGCTATCGATTTTGGCTTGTAAAAACCCACACTCCAACTTATGAATGATGGATAATAGCCAGTGGCGGGAGGTAAAAAAAAAAAAAATAATGACTGAAGATGAAGTGGTTTTTGAAGTCACCGGCTCCTCATTTATCTTCCACTCATAGGTTTTATCAGTAAAATACAAGACACTGGAGGATTTATTATGCTCTTAATGAATCGATGGAGCTTGTAAAGAGGCCACATGCTAAGTTCTGAAGCCGAGATGAATAGACTTGGTCCAGTTCATATAACACAGTCAGACTGCTTTAGGATGACGCGTACATTTTGAAAGTCATTCATACCCGTCTGTCACCAAAACCACAAGACGTAGGCTTAGATAAACCACCCAGTCCCATGTTGCGGCTCCAACCACAGTATGTTCATATGACGTATGCCATGTAGAAGATTCACAGGCATGCGTGCATGTATTTTGACGTTTGGCTGGTCCTGGGAATCAAACCCACTATCCTAGCGTTTGCAAGCTCCGTGCTCTACCGACTGAGCTACAGAGGACCACAAGATGACCACAAGTTGACCACAAGTCACAGATAGAAAGCTAAATGTGTCCCGTGGATCTGCACGGCACCACCGAAGCCAGCTCCCCTTTTAGGATGAAAGCGTGTCTGAGTCATGTTGTGGCTGTGTCGCCACGTAGACTTAGCAGCACCATACTGTGACCAGATGGGTAATTATAACCAATGAACTGCTTCTTCAACTGGTTCTTCAGCGTAAAAGGTCGATCTCCGTGTCAGTCCTGACATCAGTTCATGTGCCTGTCCGTGCCCGTGTTAATGTGCCCGGGCTTAACACTTCATCACCGCTCACTAATTTTTCCCGACGGGTTGCGACGTGTTCCCGAGCAGCGACGCGGTGAGTTGTGCCTGGGGTGGGAGGAGCCTAGCGCTCCAGCACCACGTTCACCAGGCGTCTCCCCTCTCATTCGTTAGGATTTAAATGCCCAAAATGATCTCAGATCAGCGTTCCTTACCCTCGAGGCTTCGTGATTATAGACCCTGGCCCCCAGTTGGGATGAATGGCCATAGACAGGGTTTTGCCTGACCGTGCGATCTGACCCAGGAACATCTCCTGACTATTGTGACGTCAATTAAACGATACACAATACAGAATCCCGATGGATAGATTTCAACGTGTTCATTTGTTTGGCTAGCGAATGCAGTCCCGCTAGAGTATTTAGCAGAGCTGGTCCGTCGCTCGTTCTGCACGGATGGTGAGTCAATTTCACCTGCAGTCCAAAATGACGACGGCCATGTGGGCACGTCTCCCCTCCAATCTGTTCTTTATTTACCCAGTTAATTCTGGACGTGGCAGCCATTTGCATTTTCCCTCCCCGTAGTGTCAGTGGGCGGCTGTGAGCTGCTTTACAGCTCTATAGTCTCTGTGGAGGCCCCCGCCACTGTAATTAGTCTCTCTGTGTGGAGATGGAGACACACACACACACACACACACACACTCTAGTGGCTCATTTACTCCTTCTCAATATCATGTGTGGGTTTGTGTCTGCGGAGACACATTAACACACACACACTCTGAGGTTTGTTTACTCCTCCTTACACTCACTCTCTCTCTCTCTCTCTCTCTCTCTCTCTCTCTCTCTCTCTCTCTCTCTCTCTCTCTCTCTCTCTCTCTCTCTCTCTCTCTCTCTCTCTCTCTCTCTCTCTCTCTCTCTCTCTCTCTCTCTCTCTCTCTCTCTCTCTCTCGCTCTCTCTCTCTCTCGCTCTCTCTCTCTCCTTGTTTACTCCTCCTAGGACTGAAACCCTGGTACCAGACAGAAACCCACACATGATGTTTACATGTACCCTGTCTGGGTTATAATGTCTTTCAGATGACCCTCACCAGCTCCTGTGTTTGTCTGTCCCTCTTCCCTCCTTCCAATACCTCTGTCACACCCACTATCCATTACTCTCGCGCTCTCTTTCTGCCTCCCCTCATCCCTCCTTTTATCTCTCTCCCTCTCTCATACTTCTTCTCCTCACCATCTCCCCAGTGGGAGGAGATCAGTGGCGTGGATGAGAAGTACAAGCCCATCAGGACCTACCAGGTGTGTAACGTGATGGAGCCGGCGCTGCAGAACAACTGGCTGCAGACGGGCTGGGTGGCGCGGCGCGGCGGCCAGCGCATCTTCGTGGAGCTGCAGTTCACGCTGCGCGACTGCAACAGCATCCCGGGCGTGGCGGGCACCTGCAAGGAGACCTTCAACCTGCTCTACGTGGAGTCGGACAAAGACCTGGGCCGGGTGACCCGCGAGGAGCGCTACACCAAGATCGACACCATCGCCGCCGACGAGAGCTTCACGCAGGGTGACCTGGGCGAGAGGAAGATGAAGCTCAACACGGAGGTGCGGGAGATCGGACACCTGAACCGGAAAGGGTTCCACCTGGCGTTCCAGGACGTGGGGGCGTGCGTGGCCCTGGTGGCGGTGCGGGTGTACTACAAGCGCTGCCTGGCCACGGTGCAGAACCTGGCTGTGTTTTCCGATACGGTTGCCGAGGCGGCGTTCGCCACCCTGGTGGAAGTCAGGGGAGCCTGCGTCAACAATTCCGAGGTGGACACGGACAGCCCTCCCAGGATGCACTGCAGCGCCGAAGGGGAGTGGCTGGTGCCCATCGGGAAGTGCAGCTGTTCAGCGGGTTACGAGGAGGGCCACAGCAGCTGTGAAGGTAAGAAGAGAGGGATGGAAGGATTTATGTAAAGGGAACGAGAGGAGGAAGGAGAGGCTGGAAACAAATGAATGGCAGGGGACAGTGTTCTTGCCTAGTTAAATAAGATATTTAAGTAAGTAATCACTAGAAATATTCAGTTCTGTCTGACTGTTTGAGACATTCCATCGACAACCTGTAATCATGTTTGAGGGCAGACAACATTCTTACATTGTGAAGGGAAGTGGGTGAAACGGTGTTGTGAGTAGGATGAGTCAGGCACTGCACTGTCTTCAGGTAGGCATTGTATTCAACAAGACAGCATTTTGTAATATTGATGACTGTAGCGAATTGCTTTGAGAATGTGGCACGTGGGCAGTTCACGGCCAACTAACACACACACACACACCCCCGCACACGGCCAGTGTAAAGGCAGTGGGAGATGTGAGCGTCAACTTTCACATCCCATCTTGTGTCTTTGTGCGAATAGCCCACTGAGCGAGAGAGACAGAGAGAGCGAGAGACAGAGAGAGCGAGAGACAGAGAGAGCGAGAGACAGAGAGAGCGAGAGACAGAGAGAGCGTGAGACAGAGAGAGCGAGAGACAGAGAGAGCGAGAGACAGAGAGAGCGAGAGACAGAGAGAGCGAGAGACAGAGAGAGCGAGAGAGCGAGAGAGCGAGAGACAGAGAGACAGAGAGAGCGAGAGACAGAGAGAGCGAGAGACAGAGAGAGCGAGAGACAGAGAGAGCGAGAGACAGAGAGAGCGAGAGACAGAGAGAGCGAGAGACAGAGAGAGCGAGAGACAGAGAGAGCGAGAGACAGAGAGACAGAGAGACAGAGAGAGCGAGAGAGCGAGAGACAGAGAGACAGAGAGACAGAGAGAGCGAGAGACTGAGAGAGCGAGAGACTGAGAGAGCGAGAGACTGAGAGAGCGAGAGACTGAGACTGAGACTGAGTGAGTGAGCGAGCGAGAGACTGAGTGAGCGAGCGAGCGAGAGACTGAGAGTGAGCGAGAGAGAGAGAGACTGAGAGTGAGCGAGAGAGAGAGAGACTGAGAGTGAGCGAGAGAGAGACAGAGTGAGCGATAGAGACTGAGCGAGAGACTGAGTGAGAGAGACAGATACTGAGTGAGTGAGTCTGAGTGAGAGAGAGGGAGACTGAGTGAGAGAGAGGGAGACTGAGTGAGAGAGAGGGAGACTGAGTGAGAGACAGAGACTGAGTGAGAGACAGAGACTGAGTGAGAGACAGAGACTGAGTGAGAGACAGAGACTGAGTGAGAGACAGAGGCTGAGTGAGAGACAGAGGCTGAGTGAGAGACAGAGACTGAGTGAGAGACAGAGACTGAGTGAGAGACAGAGACTGAGTGAGAGAGAGAGAGAGACTGAGTGAGTGAATGAGAGAGAGAGAGAGAAAAAAATACTGAGGACAAAGTGTTACTGGTTTACTGAGAAGAGTCCCTCAGGGCTGACTGGCTTGGATTTTCCTGGTAGAATATGAGTGGTTGTGACTGTATGGACTTAATGCCTGTTCCAAGAAGGGTGTATTATTTGTGGGTGTTTTACAGGGAGTTAGCAGCTAGCAGTACAGACAGACAGAGAGAGAGGCTAGCAGTACAGACGTAGAGAGAGAGGCTAGCAGTACAGACAGAGAGAGAGAGAGAGGCTAGCAGTACAGACACAGAGAGAGAGAGGCTAGCAGTACAGACAGAGAGAGAGAGAGGCTAGCAGATCAGACAGAGAGAGAGAGAGAGAGGCTAGCAGATCAGACAGAGAGACAGAGAGAGAGAGGCTAGCAGATCAGACAGAGAGAAAGAGAGGCTAGCAGATCAGACAGAGAGAAAGAGAGGCTAGCAGATCAGACAGAGAGAAAGAGAGGCTAGCAGATCAGACAGAGAGAAAGAGAGGCTAGCAGATCAGACAGAGAGAGAGGGGCGAGCAGATCAGACATAGAGAGAGAGAGGCTAGCAGTAAAGACAGAGAGAGAGAGAGGCTAGCAGAACAGACAGACCGAGAGAGAGAGAGGCTAGCAGTACAGACAGACAAAGAGAGAGGCTAGCAGTCGAGAGAGAGAGAGACTAGCAGATCAGAAAGAGAGGCTAGCAGATCAGACAGAGAGAAAGAGAGGCTAGCAGTACAGACAGAGAGGGAGAGAGAGAGAGGCTAACAGAACAGACAGAGAGAGAGAGAGAGAGAGAGAGAGAGAGAGAGAGAGAGAGAGAGAGAGAGAGAGAGAGAGAGAGAGAGAGAGAGAGAGAGAGAGAGAGAGAGAGAGAGAGAGAGAGAGAGAGAGAGAGAGAGAGAGAGAGAGAGAGAGAGAGAGAGAGAGAGAGGCTAGCAGTAGAGACAGAGAGCGAGAGAGGCTAGCAGTACAGACAGAGAGAGAGGCTAGCAGTACAGACAGAGAGAGAGGGTAGCAGTACAGACAGGGAGAGAGAGGCTAGCAGAACAGACAGATAGAGAGAGAGAGGCTAGCAGAACAGACAGACAGAGAGAGAGAGGCTAGCAGTACAGACAGAGAGAGGCTAGCAGTACAGACAGAGAGAGAGGCTAGCAGTAGACAGAGAGAGAGAGAGGCTAGCAGTACAGACAGAGAGAGAGAGAGAGAGAGGCTAGCAGTAGAGACAGAGAGTCTAGCAGTACAGACAGAGAGAGAGAGGCTATCAGTAGAGACAGAGAGAGAGAGAGAGAGAGAGAGAGAGAGAGGCTAGCAGTAGAGACAGAGAGAGAGAGAGAGGCTAGCAGTAGAGACACAGAGAGAGAGAGAGAGGCTAGCAGTAGAGACCGAGAGAGAGGCTAGCAGTAGAGAGAGAGAGAGAGAGAGAGAGAGAGAGAGAGAGATAGAGAGGCTAGCTGTACAGACAGAGAGAGAGAGAGAGAGAGGCTAGCAGTACAGACAGAGAGAGAGAGAGAGGCTAGCAGTACAGACAGAGAGAGAGAGAGAGGCTAGCAGTACAGACAGAGAGAGAGGCTAGTAGAACAGACAGAGAGGGAGAGAGGCTAGCAGTAGAGACAGATAGGCTAGCAGTACAGACAGAGAGAGAGGCTATCAGTAGAGACAGAGAGAGAGAGAGAGGCTAGCAGTAGAGACACAGAGAAAGAGAGGCTAGCTGTACAGACAGAGAGTGAGAGAGAGAGAGAGGCTAGCAGTAGAGTCAGCGAGGCTAGCAGTAGAGACAGAGAGAGAGAGAGGCTAGCAGTAGAGACAGAGAGAGAGAGAGGCTAGCAGTAGAGGCAGAGAGAGAGAGAGAGGGGCTAGCTGTACAGAGAGAGAGAGAGAGAGAGAGAGAGAGAGAGAGAGAGAGAGAGAGAGAGAGAGAGAGAGCCTAGCAGTACAGACAGAGAGAGAGGCTAGCAGTAGACAGAGAGAGAGAGAGAGGCTAGCAGTACAGACAGAGAGAGAGAGGCTAGTAGAACAGACAGACAGAGAGAGAGAGAGAGAGAGAGGCTAGCAGTAGAGACAGAGAGAGAGAGAGAGAGAGAGAGGCTAGCAGTAGAGACAGAGGCTAGCAGTACAGACAGAGAGAGAGGGGCTAGCAGTAGAGACAGAGAGGCTAGCAGTACAGACAGAGAGAGAGGGGCTAGCAGTAGAGGCAGAGAGGCTAGCAGTACAGACAGAGAGAGACAGAGGCTAGCAGTACAGACAGAGAGAGAGAGGCTAGCATTAGAGACAGAGGCTAGCAGTACAGACAGAGAGACAGAGAGGCTAGCAGTACAGACAGAGAGAGAGGGGCTAGCAGTAGAGACAGAGGCTAGCAGTACAGACAGAGAGAGAGAGGCTAGCAGTAGAGACAGAGGCTAGCAGTACAGACAGAGAGCGAGAGAGAGGCTAGCAGTACAGACACACAGAGAGAGAGGCTAGCAGTAGAGACAGAGAGAGTGAGAAAGAGGCTAGCAGTACAGACAGAGAGAGTGAGAGAGAGGCTAGCAGTACAGACAGAGAGAGAGGGAACAGCATAGTGGTAGAGCGAGAGCTCTCTCCTCGTTGGGACTGTAGCGGGCGATTGGTCTTGTCAGTCCCCATCAGCGGCAGCCCCAGTGGAGTACTGCTCTATTCTGTGTTAATGGCATGAATATGCAGAGACAGCAGTCCCCCACCACTCCCACGGGCCCCCAGCACCAGCACTATTGATCAGCCGTAATGCTCCACTAAACTGAGGAATTAGGCTGGGAATCAACACGCACTGGCACACACACAGCCTCTTCTCATGTTTTATTTTGTGTGTGTGTGTGGGGGGGGGGGGCTTCTTCACAATACTTGTGTTGCTTTACTACTGTGGGGGTGTGTTTTGAGTACTTGCTCATGTGTCCTGTGTCTCTTGTTACGTGTGGAACTAATTGCGTGTCCTGGTGTGTTTGAGCCACTCAGTACAGTGCTGAAGAGGTTCTGAACCGGTGTGAAGAGAGAGACCTTGTTCTGTGGAGTCTAGCAGAGTGCTGATACACTGGCTAGAGCGGCCCATCTGTGATTAGGTGTGTGTGCGCGTGCGGGGTACAGAAAGAGAGAGGGGGTTTAGTGAGTTTTGTGTGTGTTCAACTGTGCATGTGTTTTAGGGAGTTTCGTCTGTGTGAGAGGTAAGGACTTATGAGGACATGACACACGTAACTACACACACACACACACACACACACACACACACACACACACACACACACACACACATACACCTTGTTTCCTTCGTCTGTGTTGGGTGATGTAGAGCTGGTCTCCAGGGAAGCTGTCTGTCTAAGCTTCCAGCCTATCGTAGACCCTCCCTCACCCCCTACAGTCTGCCTTGGCACGCAAGTGTGTGTGTGTGTGTGTGCGCGCTAGCATTGTGTGTGTGTGTGTGTGTTAGCGTTTGTGTGTGCCTGTGTGTGTTTGTGTGCGTGCCTGTGTGTGTTAGCGTGTGTGTGTTTGTGTGCGTTCCTGTGTGTGTGTGTGCGCGCTAGCATGCCTGTGTGTGTGTTTGTGTCCGTGCCTGTGTGTGTTAGCGTGTGTGTTTGTGTTCATGCCTGTGTGTGTGCACGCGCTAGCAGGCCTGTGTGTGTGTTTGTGTGCATGCCTGTGTGTGTGTTTGTGTGCGTGCCTGTGTGTGTTAGCGTGTGTGTGTTTGTGTGCGTGCCTGTGTGTGTGCGCGCTAGCATGCCTGTGTGTGCGTGCTTGTGTGTGTTAGCGTGTGTGTGTTTGTGTGCGTGCCTGTGTGTGTGTGTGTGCACGCTAGCATGCCTGTGTGTGTGTGTTTGTGTGCGTGCCTGTGTGTGTGTGTGCGCGCTAGCTTGCCTGTGTGTGTGTGTTTGTGTGCGTGCCTGTGTGTGTTAGCGTGTGTGTGTTTGTGTGCATGACTGTGTGTGTGTGTGCGCACTAGCATGCCTGTGTGTGTGTTTGTGTGCGTGATTGTGTGTGTGTGTGTGTGCGCGCTAGCATGCCTGTGTGTGTGTTTGTGTGCGTGCTTGTGTGTGTTAGTGTGTGTGTGTTTGTGTGCGTGCCTGTGTGTGTGTGTGAGCGCTAGCATGCCTGTGTGTGTGTTTGTGTGCGTGCTTGTGTGTGTGTGTGTGTGTGTGTGCGCGCTAGCATGCCTGTGTGTGTGTTTGTGTGCGTGCCTGTGTGTGTTAGCCTGTGTGTGTTTGTGTGCATGCCTGTGTGTGTGTGTGCGCGCTAGCATGCCTGTGTGTGTGTTTGTGTGCGTGCTTGTGTGTGTGTGTGTGTGCGGGCTAGCATGCCTGTGTGTGTGTTTGTGTGTGTTAGCGTGTGTGTGTTTGTGTGCGTGACTGTGTGTGTGTGTGTGCGCGCTAGCATGCCTGTGTGTGTTTGTGTGCGTGCTTGTGTGTGTGTGCGGGCTAGCATGCCTGTGTGTGTTTGTGTACGTGCTTGTGTGTGTGTGTGTGCGCGCTAGCATGCCTGTGTGTGTGTTTGTGTGCGTGCGTGTGTGTGTGTGTGTGTGTATGTGCGCGCTAGCTTGCCTGTGTGTGTGTTTGTGTGCGTGCTTGTGTGTGTGTGCGCGCTAGCGGGCCTGTGTGTGTGTTTGTGTGCATGCCTGTGTGTGTGTGTGTGTGTGCGCGCTAGCATGCCTGTGTGTGTGTTTGTGTGCGTGCTTATGTGTGTGTGTGTGTGTGCGCGCTAGCATGCCTGTGTGTGTGTTTGTGTGCGTGCTTGTGTGTGTGTGCGGGCTAGCATGCCTGTGTGTGTGTTTGTGTACGTGCTTGTGTGTGTGTGTGTGTGCGCGCTAGCATGCCTGTGTGTGTGTTTGTGTGCGTGCTTGTGTGTGTGTGTGCGCGCTAGCATGCCTGTGTGTGTGTTTGTGTGCGTGCTTGTGTGTGTGTGCGGGCTAGCATGCCTGTGTGTGTGTTTGTGTACGTGCTTGTGTGTGTGTGTGTGCGCGCTAGCATGCCTGTGTGTGTGTTTGTGTGCGTGCTTGTGTGTGTTAGCTTGTGTGTTTTAGCTTGTGTGTGTTAGCGTGTGTGTGTTAGCGTGTGTGTGTTAGCGTGTGTGTGTTAGCGTGTGTGTGCTCTTGTAATTTTCCTGTTTTTAATGGAGGCTAGGTGCTGTAACTGACTTGGTTATAATTACAGTGATGGTAGCTGAAGCGGGTCCTCTTGTCGCAATCTCTTCGCCCCGTACTCTGTACTCTGTACTCTGTACTCTGCTCTACAGCCGGAGGCCTATTTACTTACACACTTTCTCACTCCCCAGAGTACTCCCTAAGAGTTCACACTTCATATCTAGTGTGCTGCCGACTTCCTCAAACACCTCTGGGTTACAGAGACCCCCTCTCCTAGTCTCCCCCCCCCCACCACCTCACCTCCTTCATCTTCCCCCTTGGGTTTCTCTCTCTCCTCTTCCCTGTCTCGTTTCTCGTAGTCCCTCTCTCACATCCCATCTTTCCTCTCCCCTGGTCCCACTCGCTCTTCACTCTTAGCCCCGCCCTCGTTCCTCCGTCTCTCTCCCTCGTTCCTCCGTCTCTCTCCCTCGTTCCTCCGTCTCTCTCCCTCGTTCCTCCTCCTCTCTCCCTCGTTCCTCCTCCTCTCTCCCTCGTTCCTCCTCCTCTCTCCCTCGTTCCTCCTCCTCTCTCCCTCGTTCCTCCGTCTCTCTCCCTCGTTCCTCCGTCTCTCTCCCTCGTTCCTCCGTCTCTCTCCCTCGTTCTTCCTTCTCTCTCCCTCGTTCCTCCTCCTCACTTCCTCGTTCCTCTGCTGGGTCCGTATTGCAGGGTGAGACCCGGGTGAGTTAGGTTAATGGGCATAGATTTTGGGAGGCCAAGAGACACCATTGTGGGCTAGTGCCGGCGAGTGGCCGTGTGTTTGTTAGCGCCGCACCTCAGTCGCTCTCCCTTCTACTTGTCCTCTCTGTACCTCTGTCGCTCTCCCTCCTACTTGTCCTCTCTGTACCTCTGTCACTCTCCCTCCTACTTGTCCTCTCTGTACCTCTGTCGCTCTCCCTCCTACCTGTCCTCTCTGTACCTCTGTCGCTCTCCCTCCTACTTGTCCTCTCTGTACCGCTGTCGCTCTCCCTCCTACTTGTCCTCTCTGTACCTCTGTCGCTCTCCCTCCTACTTGTCCTCTCTGTACCTCTGTCGCTCTCCCTCCTACTTGTCCTCTCTGTACCTCTGTCGCTCTCCTTCCTACTTGTCCTCTCTGTACCTCTGTCGCTCTCCCTCCTACTTGTCCTCTCTGTACCTCTGTCGCTCTCCCTCCTACTTGTCCTCTCTGAACCTCTGTCGCTCTCCCTCCTGCTTGTCCTCTCTGTACCTCTGTCGCTCTCCCTCCTACTTGTCCTCTCTGTACCTCTGTCGCTCTCCCTCCTACTTGTCCTCTCTGTACCTCTGTCGCTCTCCCTCCTATTTGTCCTCTCTGTAACTCTGTCGCTCTCCCTCCTACTTGTCCTCTCTGTACCTCTGTTGCTCTCCCTCCTACCTGTCCTCTCTGTACCTCTGTCGCTCTCCCTCCTACTTGTCCTCTCTGTACCTCTGTCGCTCTCCCTCATACTTGTCCTCTCTGTACCTCTGTCGCTCTCCCTCATACTTGTCCTCTCTGTACCTCTGTCGCTCTCCCTCCTACTTGTCCTCTATGTACCTCTGTCGCTCTCCCTCCTACTTGTCCTCTCTGTACCTGTCACTCTCCCTCCTACTTGTCCTCTCTGTACCTCTGTCGCTCTCCCTCCTACTTGTCCTCTCTGTACCTCCACCTCTTTCTCTCGTTTTTTTCCCGAACCCCCTCACTCTTTTCTCCGATTCTCGGATGTGATTTCTCTCTCTCTCTCTCTCTCTGGGCCTCCCCTGGCACGATGCCACCCTTTCCCATCTGTTGGAAGTCAGAAAGAGGGGTGGAGCCTCCCTCGCTCCCACTAATGTTCACTGTCTCTGCGCTCCATTTCATTAATTCACACCCTGCCGGGAGAAAGACAAAACCCGCGCCTTTTTAGTCCAGCATCTGATGTATTTAATTAGCCGGGCCATGAAGACGGCCCGCCGGTAACAGGCGCACGGACGAGCACACGGAGGGTCTTGAAATGGCTTGGCAGGTGGCACAGAATAAAAGAGAGTTGGAACGGACCCAACCGAGGTTTCACCTTCAGCCCTCCTTTGCCTTCCTTCACCCGGGAGGAAGAAGAGGGAGAGGAAGGGAGCGCAGAAAGGAACAAAGGGGCTAGGAACCAGGGAAGTAGATGATATAGAGGAGGGAGGGGGGGAGAGATGAAAGGTAATGATGGAATAGGATTCGATTTTTATTTGAGAAGGAAGAGGAGCGGGAAATGCCTTTCTTGTTCTTCCGTCCAACAGGTGTTACCGCTGAGAAAGTGGTCGGTGACTCCAGCGCTTCCCACAGTTGTCGAGTTGGCTGCACGTCCTTTGGCTGGTGGACCACTCTTGATACGCGCAGGAAACTGTGGCGCGTGGGGAAACCCCGGCAGCATTGCAGTTCCTGACACAAACCGGTGCGCCCGGCGCCGACTACCATGGCCTGTTCAAAGGCCACAAACATCTGTTGTCTTGCCCGTTCTCCCTCTGAATGGCGCACATACACAATCCATGTCTCAATGCTGAAACATCCCTCTTTAACCTGTCTCCTTCATCCACACTGACTGAAGTGGGTTTAATAAGTGACATCAATAAGGCATCATAGTTTTACCTGGCCAGTCTGTCATGGAAAAGTGTTCCTATCAATCAATCAAATGTATTTATAAAGCCCTTCGTACATCAGCTGATGTCACAAAGTGCTGTACAGAAACCAGCCTAAAACCCCAAACAGCAAACAACCCAGGTGTAGAACCACGTTCCTAATGTTTTGCACACTCAAGGTAGACTAGTTTAATAAATTGAACAATTCTATTATGATTTAGGACATATTTACAGGTTCCATTTCGCTAATGATCAGATAAATGGCTACAGTGTGTTGTATGAAGAACGTTCACGTTTTCTTTGGACCTGAAACGATTTCAACGGAAAGAGATGATCCAGGTGTTCGATACGTTAAATCACTAGATAAATGTTCGAACTGATTTTGCGTGTGTGTGTGTGGAGAGTGTGTGTGTGGGGGGGATTGTGTGTGTTTGTGTGTGGGGGAGTGTGTGTGCCTGTGTGTTTTGGGAGTTTGTGTGTGTGTGTGTCTGTGTGTGTGTGTGGGGGGGGGGGTGCCTGTGTGTGTGTGTGTGTGTGTGTGTGTGCCTGTGTGTGTGGGGGGGGGGGGGGGTTGTGTGTGTGTGTGTGTGTCTGTGTGTGTGTGTGTGTGTGTGTGTCGCCAGGCTGCGTCTGGGTCTCTGTGCTCACAACTCTGCTAGGCTGCAGGGGTTCTTCTCTCCCAGCCCCCCTCACTGTGTAGGAAGGCTGCTCGGCCAGCTTGCCTTGGCACCGCTCTGACGCCTCGTTTTGTCATCATTTGTCAACCCCACCCAAAGAAAATGGATGACATTTCCACAGACACCTGCGTCTCTCCTATGGCACACACACACACACACATACACACACGTACTCACATACACACACACTCACTTACACACTCACTCACTCACTCACACACACACACACAGAGATGGACGACTCGTACACATTACACACATACGTACGCATGAACACAATGGCACATATGCATGCACAGACTCTGGCTTACTACCACATTGACTAACATGCACAAGCTGTCCTTAACTCACTCCATCTGTTTCTGTCTCTGTCATCTCTAGCCTGACACACACACACACGCGCACACACACACACACACACAGTATGCAGCGGTGTGTGTGTGTCATGATTGACACCCTGAGGGGAATGTTATCAGTCACATTTCCAGTGCGTTGCGGTATAAGGAGCTCCTACCGAGCCCTCGGGTTATTGTGGGTCGGCTGTCACACTGAGAGATGGGGAGGGAGGGAGGGAGGAAAGCGAGAAGCTGAACACCTTAGGTGCTGTAGTACCAATGTGAGGGACTAGAGAAGCCCCCTCTACTCAGGTCTTCCTCCTCTCCCTCTTGTTCTCTCTTATCCTGCTTTCTCTTTCATGTCACGTGCGCCTCTTTCTTTCCTCTACTTATATATTCTCCTCCCCTCCTCGCTCTCACTCCCCCCCCCCTCTCTCACTTCCCCCCCTCTCTCCTCCCCTCTGGTGCCCCCTGTGTCTAGTGTCGACTCCAGTCAGCAGCCAGTATCAGAAGGTCACCTCTCTCAAGGGGCTAGAGGGGCATACACAGCCAGGAGGGGGGGGGGGGGGGGGGGGGGGGTTAAATGTCTCCTCCCTCCCTACAGAGTGTACGCTATCACTGTCCCCTCAGAGCCCCTGGCCCCCTAGTCTGATTCAGCTAGCCTCCAGAGTGAATGGGGTAATTCAAGTGTGTGTGTGTGTGTGTGTGTGATGCCTCTGCAACCCACCAACTCCAAAATCAGATTTTAAATTCCTGGAGAGACTCTCTGATGCAGATGACTTGTACAATGCAGTTATCGCTGAGACACATACACACACCACATACACACCCACATACACACCCAGGCAAACACACACCACATACACACCCACATACACACCCAGGCAAACACACACCACATACACACCCACATACACACCCAGGCAAACACACATGACATACACACCCACATACACACACGACATACGCACCCACACACGCCGCCAGGCAAACACACACAACATACGCGCCCACACACACACCCAGGCAAACACACACCACACCACATACACACCCACATACACACCCAGGCAAACACACATGACATACACACACGACATACGCACCCACACACACACCCAGGCAAAAACACACGACAAACACAGCCGCATGTCTACATGCTCAAACGCACGTCCTCTCTCCGATGGCTCAGCAGAGCGATGGTATCAGCCCCACACACTCTCACACGCTAATGTCTGACACCCTGTCTGTCTTTGTTTATCTCTGCTCACTGATGTGGAGGCTGACACCGAACACCTGTCATCCATTACAATGTAAATGCACTGTTGAATGAGTTATTTCCACTTGGTATCATCCATCATATTGGGCCGGGTGTGTGCCTCAGTTGAGCTGGGATGGGTCGCTCTGAGCAGTGAACTGTTTCTATGTTTATACACACACACACACACACACACGCACACACACACACACACACACACACACAGGGATGAAACACACACATACAGTACAGTCGTGGCCATGAGAATGACACAAATATTAATTTTCACAGTCTGCTGCCTCAGTTTGTATGATGGCAATTTGGATATACTCCAGAATGTTATGAAGAGTGATCAGATGAATTGCAATTAATTTCAAAGTCCCTCTTTGCCATGCAAATTAACTGAACATTTCCACTGCATTTCAGCCCTGCCACAAAAGGACCAGCTGACATCATGTCAGTGATTCTCTCGTTAACACAGGTGTGAATGTTGACGAGGACTGGAGGTCACTCTGGGCTGGAAGGCTGGAGATCACTCTGTCATGCTGATTGAGTTCGAATAGACTGGAAGCCTAAAATGGAGGGTGGTGCTTAGAATCGTTGTTCTTCCTCTGTCAACCATGGTTACCTGCAAGGTAACACATGCCATCATCATTGCTTTGCACAAAAAAAGGGCTTCACAGGCAACGATATTGCTGCCAGTAAGATTGCACCTAAATCAACCATTTATCAGATCATCAATTGTTCAATTGTTGTGAAGAAGGCTTCAGGGCGCCCAAGAAAGCCCAAGAAAGTCCAGCAAGCGCCAGGACCGTCTCCTAAAGTTGATTCAGCTGCAGGATCGCGGCACCACCAGTACAGAGCTTGCTCAGGAATGGCAGCAGGCAGGTGTGAGTGCATCTGCAAGCACAGTGAGGCGAAGACTTTTGGAGGATGGCCTGGTGTCAAGAAGGGCAGCAAAGAAGCCACTTCTATCTAGGAACAACATCAGGGACATACTGATATTCTGCAAAAGGTACAGGGATTGGGCTGCTGAGGACTGGGGTAAAGTAATTTTCTCTGATGAATCCCCTTTCCGATTGGTTGGGGCATCCGGAAAAAAGCTTGTCCGGAGAAGACAAGGTCAGCTCTACCATCAGTCCTGTGTCATGCCAACAGTAAAGCATCCTGAGACCATTCATGTGTGGGGTTGCTTCTCAGCCAAGGGAGTGGGCTCACTCACAATTTTGCCAAAGAACAGTCATCAATAGAGAATGGTACCCACACATTCTCCGAGAGCAACTTCTCCCAACCATCCAGGAACAGTTTGGTGAAGAACTATGCCTTTTCCAGCATGATGGAGCACCTTGCCATAAGGCAAAAGTGATAACTAAGTGGCTCGGGGAACAAAACATCTATATTTTAGGTCCATGGTCAGGAAACTCCCCAGACCTTAATCCCATTGAGAACTTGTGGTCAATCCTCAAGAGGCAGGTGGACAAACAAAAATCCACAAATTCTGACAAACTCCAAGCATTGATTATGCAATAATGGGCTGCCCAGAAGTTAATTGACAGCATGCCAGGGCAGATTGCAGAGGCCTTGAAAAAGAAGGGTCAACACTGCAAATATTGACTTTTTGCTTCAACTTCATGTAATTGTCAATAAAAGCCTTTGACACTTATTAAATGCTTGTGATTATACTTCAGTATTCCATAGTAACATCTGACAAAAATATCTAGACACTGAAGCAGCAAACTTTGTGGAAATTAATATTTTGTGTTATTCTCAAACCATTTTGCCACAACTGTACACAGACAAATTAAACACACACACACAGATGAATTGCAAACACACACACACACACACACACACACACACACACACACACACACCCCAGTTCCTTCTTGCGGCCATCTCTGTATGTAGTGTGTCAGGGTTTGAACTAGCGCATGGCTGGGTGATGGATGGATGGTGTGTTCATGAACTCAACACTCCTCCCGAGATCAAGGTCCCCCAGTGTCCCTTATAAAAACTGAGATGAAGGAGAGAGAGGGATAGCGGGATAGAGAAAGGACCCCCTGCTCAGAGGGAAGGTCATACTCGGTGGGGAGAGAGTCGGACGCACACTGTCCCTCATGCTGTGCCAGGGACACACACACTGTCCCTCATGCTGTGCGAGGGATGCACACACAGTGATGAACTCGGTTTGTCAGCTTGTGCCTGTCAAACACATTAATTTACACACCCACACTTGACCATTGATTCTGTGTTTACCACTGTAAATCCACTCGCACTTACACTGACGCCAGACATGACCGTAGACTTTTAGAGTGCCGGGACAGGCCACACGTTCTCTCGATTTACTGTTCCAATAACCCACCTCCCTCTGACTGACAGACAGACAGACAAGCACCCAGACACACACACACCCCACTGCCCATCCAACTCTAAAACACCAGTCCCCCCCACCCCCCCTCCCTCTCTCTCCATCCAGTGTCATCATCATACACCATGCTATAGCGTGGTCTATAAATCCCTGGTGGTTTTACGAGGCAGACAGGCAGGCAGGCAGGCAGGCAGACAGACAGACAGACAGACCTGGTAAACCGCTGAGCTGTAACTGGTGATAAAAGTGTTGAATGCTCCCCCCCCCCCCCCCCCCCACACACACACACACACACACACTGGAGTCCCTTTGAGATACAACAACAACAAAAAAATCCCCAGGGTGGATTTGCGGGGACATTGGGGTCATTGGGGTCGGTGGGTTGTATTGGGGACTTCAGCTGTGGTCGGTGTTTTGTGAGGACAGACTATCTGTCCCTGGGGGAGGGGATAGCTGAGGGTGGGGTGATGTCATCTGGAGGGTTTAGTTAGGGTGGGTAGACTGTCACCAGGGCTGCCTGGAGGGACACAGTTCCCTATCCACACGCCACCTGTGATGGGCCAGCTGTTGGATCGTTACAGACCATGGTTACTGCCTCCTCCGTAGGGGTCCAGAGTATGGATGGTTGTGTGTTTCTGAATAATTCACTTCTTTACGTGGCAATTTGACGTAAGGTGTGTGAATGTGTGCATTAGGGCTGGGACGATACCAGTATTGCGATACTCGTTAGTATCGTGGCAAGGAAACGAAACGCGAAGTGGTTTTTAACTTCTTTAGGAAAACAGCCCTAATATTGGAAACAAACATCATTATGTTGTCATCCAGTCACATTGATTTATTCTCCAAGCTACTGTATAAAAGACACAATATGTTACAACTATAGAACACAATATGTTACAGCTATAGAACACAATATGTTAGAACTATAGAACACAATATGTTGTCATCCAGTCACATTGATTTATTCTCCAAGCTACTGTATAAAATACACAATATGTTAGAACTATAGCACACAATATGTTAGAGCTATAGAACACAATATGTTAGAGCTATAGAACACAATATGTTACACCTATAGAGCACAATATGTTAGAGCTATAGAACACAATATGTTACACCTATAGAACACTGTTAGAACAATAGAACACAATATGTTAGAACTATAGCACACAATATGTTAGAACTATAGAACACAATATGTTACAGCTATAGAACATTGTTAGAACAATAGAACACAATATGTTACAGCTATAGAACACAATATGTTACAGCTATAGAACATTGTTAGAACAATAGAACACAATATGTTACAGCTATAGAACACAATATGTTAAAACTATAGAATACAATATGTTAGAACTATAGAACACAATGTTAGAACTATAGAACACTGTTAGAACTATAGAACACTATGTTAAAACTATAGAACACAATATGTTAAAACTATAGAATACAATATGTTAGAACTATAGAACACTATGTTAGAACTATAGAACACTGTTAGAACTATAGAACACTATGTTACAGCTATAGAACACAATATGTTAGAGCTATAGAACACAATATGTTAGAGCTATAGAACACAATATGTTAGAACTATAGAACACAATACGTTAGAACTATAGCACACATCATGTTAGAACTATAGAACACAATATGTTACAGCTATAGAACACAATATGTTACAGCTATAGAACACAGAACTATAGAACACAATATGTTACCGCTATAGAACACTGTTAGAACTATAGAACACAATATGTTCAGCTATAGAACACAATATGTTACAGCTATAGAACACTATATGTTAGAACTATTGAACACAATATGTTACAGCTATAGAACACAATATGTTAGAACTATAGAAAACAATATGTTACAGCTATAGAACACAATATGTTACAGCTATAGAACACAATATGTTACAGCTATAGAACACAATATATTACAGCTATAGAACACAATATGTTAAAACTATTGAACACAATATGTTACAGCTATAGAATACAATATGTTAGAACTATAGAACACAATGTTAGAACTATAAAACACTGTTAGAGCTATGGAACATAATATTTTAGAGATGTAGAACACTGTTAGAACATAGAACACTATGTTAGAACTATAGAACACAATATGTCACAGCTATAGAACACAATATGTTACAGCTATAGAACACTGTTAGAACATAGAACACTATGTTAGAACATAGAACACTATGTTAGAACTATAGAACACAATATGTTAGAACTATAGAACACAATGTTAGAACTATAAAACACTGTTAGAGCTATGGAACACAATATGTTACAACTATAGAACACAATATCTTACAACTATAGAACACAATTTGTTACCACTATAGAAGACAATATGTTACAGCTATAGAACACAATATGTTACAGCTATAGAACACAATATGTTACAGTTATAGAACACAATATGTTACAGCTATAGAACACAATATGTTAGAACTATTGAACACAATATGTTACTGCTATAGAACACAATATGTTACAGCTATAGAACACAATATGTTAGAACTATTGAACACAATATGTCACAGCTATAGAACACAGTATGTTACAGTAATAGAACACAATATGTTCAGCTATAGAACACAATATGTTACATCTATAGAACACAATATGTTACATCTGTAGAACACAATATGTTACAGCTATAGAACACAAGATGTTACAACTATAAAACACAATATGTTACAACTATAGAACACAAGATGTTAGAACTGTATTACACAATATGTTACAGCTATAGCACACAATATGTTAGAACTATATTACACAATATGTTAGAACTATGGAAAACAATATGTTACAGCTATAGAACACAATATGTTACAACTATAGAACACAATGTTAGAACTATAAAACACAATATGTTAGAACTATAGAACACAATAATGGTACAGCTATAGAACACAATATGTTACAGCTATAGAACACAATATGTTAGCACTATTGAACACAATATGTTACAGCTATAGAACACAATATGTTAGAACCATAGAACACAATATGTTACAGCTATAGAACACAATATGTTACAGCTATAGAACACAATATGTTACAGCTATAGAACACAATATGTTACAGCTATAGAACACAATATATTACAGCTATAGAACACAATATGTTAAAACTATTGAACACGATATGTTACAGCTATAGAACACAATATGTTAGAACTATAGAAAACAATGTTAGAACGATAAAACACTGTTAGAACTATAGAACATAATATTTTAGAGATGTAAAACACTATGTTATAACAATAGAACACAATATGTTAGAACTATAGAACACAATATGTTACAGCTATAGAACACAATATGTTACAGCTATAGAACACTGTTAGAACATAGAACACTATGTTAGAACTATAGAACACAATATGTTAGAACTATAGAACACAATGTTAGAACTATAAAACACTGTTAGAGCTATGGAACACAATATGTTACAACTATAGAACACAATATCTTACAACTATAGAACACAATTTGTTACCGCTATAGAAGACAATATGTTACAGCTATAGAACACAATATGTTACAGCTATAGAACACAATATGTTACAGTTATAGAACACAATATGTTACAGCTATAGAACACAATATGTTAGAACTCTTGAACACAATATGTTACTGCTATAGAACACAATATGTTACAGCTATAGAACACAATATGTTAGAACTATTGAACACAATTTGTGACAGCTATAGAACACAATATGTTACAGCTATAGAACACAATATGTTACAGCTGTAGAACACAATATGTTAGAACTATATTACACAATATGTTAGAGCTATAGCATACAATATGTTAGAACTATATTACACAATATGTTAGAGTTATAGAACACTATGTTAGAGCTATAGAACACAATATGTTATAACTATAGAACACAATATGTTACAGCTATAGAACACAATATGTTACAGCTATAGAACACAATATGTTACAGCTATAGAACACAATATGTCACAGCTATAGAACACAATATGTTAGACCTATAGAACACAATGTTAGAACTATAGAACACAATATGTTAGAACTATAGAACACAATATGTTACAGCTGTAGAACACAATATGTTACAGCTATAGAACACAATATGTTAGAACTATAGAACACAATATGTTACAGCTATAGAACGCTGTTATAACTATAGAACACAATATGTTACAGCTATAGAACACAATATGTTATAACTATAGAACACAATATGTTACAGCTATAGAACACAATATGTTACAGCTATAGAACACAATATGTTACAGCTATAGAACACAATATGTTACAGCTATAGAACACTATGTTACATCTATAGAACACAATATGTTACAGCTATAGAACACAATATGTTACAGCTATAGAACACAATATGTTACCGCTTTAGAACACTGTTAGAACTATAGAACACAATATGTTACAGCTATAGAACACAATATGTTACATCTGTAGAACACAATATGTTACATCTGTAGGACACTATATGTTACAGCAATAGATCACAATTTGTTACCGCTATAGAACACAATATGTTACAGCTATAGAACACAATATGTTAAAACTATAGAACACAATATGTTACCGCTATAGAACACTGTTAGAAATATAGAACACAAAATGTTACAGCTATAGAACACAATGTTACAGCTATAGAACACAATATGTTAGAACTATATTACACAATATGTTACAGCTATAGCACACAATATGTTAGAACTATATTACACAATATGTTAGAACTATGGAACACTATGTTAGAGCTATAGAACACAATATGTTAGAACTATTGAACACAATGTTAGAACTATAAAACAATGTTAGAGCTATGGAACACAATATTTTAGAGGTGTAGAACACTATGTTAGAACAATAGAACACAATATGTTAGAACTATAGAACACAATATGTTACTGCTATAGAACACAAGATGTTACATCTATAGAACACTGTTAGAACATAGAACACAATGTTAGAACTATAGAACACAATATGTTATCAATATAGAACACTATGTTACAGCTATAGAACACAATATGTTAAAACTATAGAACACAATGTTAGAACTATAGAACACAATATGTTATCAATATAGAACAATATGTTACAGCTATAGAACACAATATCTTACAGCTATAGAACACAATATGTTAGAACTATAGAACACAATATGTTACAGCTATAGAACACAATATGTTACAGCTATAGAACACAATATGTTACAGCTATAGGACACAATATATTACAGCTATAGAACACAATATGTTAAAACTATTGAACACAATATGTTACAGCTATAGAACACAATATGTTAGAACTATTGAACACAATATGTTACAGCTATAGAACACAATATGTTACAGCTATAGAACACAATATGTTACAGCTATAGAACACAATATGTTAGAACTATATTACACAATATGTTACAACTATAGCATACAATATGTTAGAACTACATTACACAATATGTTAGAACTATAGAACACAATATGTTAGAGCTATAGAACACAATATGTTATAGCTATGGAACACAATATGTCATAACTATAGAACACAATATGTTACAGCTATAGAACACAAGATGTTACAGCTATAGAACACAATATGTTAGAACTATAGAACACCATATGTTAGAGCTATAGAACACAAGATGTTACAGCGATAGAACACAATATATTACAGCTATAGAAGACAATATGTTACAGCTATAGAACACAATATGTTACAGCTATAGCATACAATATGTTAGAACTATATTACACAATATGTTAGAATTATAGAACACTATGTTAGAGCTATGGAACACAATATGTTATAACTATAGAACACAATATGTTACAGCTATAGAACACAATATGTTAAAACTATAGAACACAATATGTTACAAGTATAGAACACAATATGTTACAGCTATAGAACACAATATGTTACAGCTATAGAACACAATATGTTACAGCTATAGAACACAATATGTTAGAACTATAGAACACAATATGTTACAGTTATAGAACACAATATGTTACAGCTATAGAACACAATATTAGAACTATAGAACACAATATGTTAGAACTACAGAACACAATATGTTACAGCTATAGAACACAAGATGTTACAGCTATAGAACACTGTTAGAACATAGAACACTATGCTAGAACTATAGAACACAATATGTTATAAATATAGAACACTATGTTACAGCTATAGAACACAATATGTTAAAACTATAGAACACAATATGTTACCGCTATAGAACACTGTTAGAACTATAGAACACAATTTGTTACAGCTATAGAACACAATATGTTACAGTTATAGAACACAATATGTTAGAACTATTGAACACTATGTTACAGCTATAGAACACAATATGTTACAGCTATAGAACACAATATGTTAGAACTATAGAACACAATATGTTACAGCTATAGAACACAAGATGTTACAGCGATAGAACACAATATATTACAGCTATAGAACACAATATGTTAGAACTATTGAAGACAATATGTTACCGCTATAGAACACAATATGTTAGAACTATTGAACACAATTTGTGACAGCTATAGAACACAATATGTTACAGCTATAGAACACAATATGTTACAGCTGTAGAACACAATATGTTAGAACTATATTACACAATATGTTAGAGCTATAGCATACAATATGTTAGAACTATATTACACAATATGTTAGAGTTATAGAACACTATGTTAGAGCTATAGAACACAATATGGTATAACTATAGAACACAATATGTTACAGCTATAGAACACAATATGTTACAGCTATAGAACACAATATGTTACAGCTATAGAACACAATGTTAGAACTATAAAACACTATGTTAGAGCTATGGAACACAATATGTTATAACTATAGAACACAATATGTTACAGCTATAGAACACAATATGTTACAGCTATAGAACACAATATGTTACATCTATAGAACACAATATGTTACAGCTATAGAACACAATATGTTAAAACTATAGAACACAATATGTTACAACTATAGAACACAATATGTTAGAACTATAGAAAACAATATGTTAAAACTATAGAACACAATATGTTACAAGTATAGAACACAATATGTTACAGCTATAGAACACAATATGTTACAGCTATAGAACACTATGTTACAGCTATAGAACACAATATGTTAGACCTATAGAACACAATGTTAGAACTATAGAACACAATATGTTACAGCTGTAGAACACAATATGTTACAGCTATAGAACACAATATGTTAGAACTATAGAACACAATATGTTACAGCTATAGAACGCTGTTATAACTATAGAACGCTGTTATAACTATAGAACACAATATGTTAAAGCTATAGAACACAATATGTTATAAATATGTTATAACTATAGAACACAATATGTTACAGCTATAGAACACAATATGTTACAGCTATAGAACACAATATGTTACAGCTATAGAACACAATATGTTACAGCTATAGAACACTATGTTACATCTATAGAACACAATATGTTACAGCTATAGAACACAATATGTTAAAACTATAGAACACAATATGTTACCGCTATAGAACACTGTTAGAAATATAGAACACAAAATGTTACAGCTATAGAACACAATGTTACAGCTATAGAACACAATATGTTAGAACTATATTACACAATATGTTACAGCTATAGCACACAATATGTTAGAACTATATTACACAATATGTTAGAACTATGGAACACTATGTTAGAGCTATAGAACACAATATGTTAGAACTATAGAACACAATGTTAGAACTATAAAACACTGTTAGAGCTATGGAACACAATATTTTAGAGGTGTAGAACACTATGTTAGAACAATAGAACACAATATGTTAGAACTATAGAACACAATATGTTACTGCTATAGAACACAAGATGTTACATCTATAGAACACTGTTAGAACATAGAACACTATGTTAGAACTATAGAACACAATATGTTATCAATATAGAACACTATGTTACAGCTATAGAACACAATATGTTAAAACTATAGAACACAATATGTTACCGCTATAGAACACTGTTAGAACTATAGAACACAATTTGTTACAGCTATAGAACACAATATGTTACAGCTATAGAACACAATATGTTAGAACTATTGAACACAATATGTTACAGCTATAGAACACAATATGTTACAGCTATAGAACACAATATGTTAGAACTATAGAACACAATATGTTACAGCTATATAACACAATATGTTACAGCTATAGAACACAATATGTTACAGCTATAGAACACAATATATTACAGCTATAGAACACAATATGTTAACTATTGAACACAATATGTTACAGCTATAGAACACAATATGTTAGAACTATTGAACACAATATGTTACAGCTATAGAACACAATATGTTACAGCTATAGAACACAATATGTTACAGCTATAGAACACAATATGTTAGAACTATATTACACAATATGTTACAACTATAGCATACAATATGTTAGAACTACATTACACAATATGCTAGAACTATAGAACACTATGTTAGAGCTATAGAAAACAATATGTTATAACTATAGAACACAATGTTAGAACTATAAAACACTATGTTATAGCTATGGAACACAATATGTTATAACTATAGAACACAATATGTTACAGCTATAGAACACAAGATGTTACAGCTATAGAACACAATATGTTAGAACTATAGAACACAATATGTTACAGCTATAGAACACAAGATGTTACAGCGATAGAACACAATATATTACAGCTATAGAAGACAATATGTTACAGCTATAGAACACAATATGTTACAGCTATAGCATACAATATGTTAGAACTATATTACACAATATGTTAGAATTATAGAACACTATGTTAGAGCTATGGAACACAATATGTTATAACTATAGAACACAATATGTTACAGCTATAGAACACAATATGTTAAAACTATAGAACACAATATGTTACAAGTATAGAACACAATATGTTACAGCTATAGAACACAATATGTTACAGCTATAGAACACAATATGTTACAGCTATAGAACACAATATGTTACAGCTATAGAACACAATATGTTAGACCTATAGAACACAATGTTAGAACTATAGCACACAATATGTTAGAACTATAGAACACAATATGTTACAGCTGTAGAACACAATATGTTACAGCTATAGAACACAATATGTTAGAACTATAGAACACAATATGTTACAGCTATAGAACGCTGTTATAACTATAGAACACAATATGTAACAGCTATAGAACACAATATGTTATAACTATAGAGCACAATATGTTACAGCTATAGAACACAATATGTTACAGCTATAGAACACAATATGTTACAGCTATAGAACACAATATGTTACAGCTATAGAACACTATGTTACATCTATAGAACACAATATGTTACAGCTATAGAACACAATATGTTACAGCTATAGAACACAATATGTTACCGCTTTAGAACACTGTTAGAACTATAGAACACAATATGTTATAAATATGTTATAACTATAGAACACAATATGTTACAGCTATAGAACACAATATGTTACAGCTATAGAACACAATATGTTACAGCTATAGAACACAATATGTTACAGCTATAGAACACTATGTTACATCTATAGAACACAATATGTTACAGCTATAGAACACAATATGTTAAAACTATAGAACACAATATGTTACCGCTATAGAACACTGTTAGAAATATAGAACACAAAATGTTACAGCTATAGAACACAATGTTACAGCTATAGAACACAATATGTTAGAACTATATTACACAATATGTTACAGCTATAGCACACAATATGTTAGAACTATATTACACAATATGTTAGAACTATGGAACACTATGTTAGAGCTATAGAACACAATATGTTAGAACTATAGAACACAATGTTAGAACTATAAAACACTGTTAGAGCTATGGAACACAATATTTTAGAGGTGTAGAACACTATGTTAGAACAATAGAACACAATATGTTAGAACTATAGAACACAATATGTTACTGCTATAGAACACAAGATGTTACATCTATAGAACACTGTTAGAACATAGAACACTATGTTAGAACTATAGAACACAATATGTTATCAATATAGAACACTATGTTACAGCTATAGAACACAATATGTTAAAACTATAGAACACAATATGTTACCGCTATAGAACACTGTTAGAACTATAGAACACAATTTGTTACAGCTATAGAACACAATATGTTACAGCTATAGAACACAATATGTTAGAACTATTGAACACAATATGTTACAGCTATAGAACACAATATGTTACAGCTATAGAACACAATATGTTAGAACTATAGAACACAATATGTTACAGCTATATAACACAATATGTTACAGCTATAGAACACAATATGTTACAGCTATAGAACACAATATATTACAGCTATAGAACACAATATGTTAACTATTGAACACAATATGTTACAGCTATAGAACACAATATGTTAGAACTATTGAACACAATATGTTACAGCTATAGAACACAATATGTTACAGCTATAGAACACAATATGTTACAGCTATAGAACACAATATGTTAGAACTATATTACACAATATGTTACAACTATAGCATACAATATGTTAGAACTACATTACACAATATGTTAGAACTATAGAACACTATGTTAGAGCTATAGAAAACAATATGTTATAACTATAGAACACAATGTTAGAACTATAAAACACTATGTTATAGCTATGGAACACAATATGTTATAACTATAGAACACAATATGTTACAGCTATAGAACACAAGATGTTACAGCTATAGAACACAATATGTTAGAACTATAGAACACAATATGTTACAGCTATAGAACACAAGATGTTACAGCGATAGAACACAATATATTACAGCTATAGAAGACAATATGTTACAGCTATAGAACACAATATGTTACAGCTATAGCATACAATATGTTAGAACTATATTACACAATATGTTAGAATTATAGAACACTATGTTAGAGCTATGGAACACAATATGTTATAACTATAGAACACAATATGTTACAGCTATAGAACACAATATGTTAAAACTATAGAACACAATATGTTACAAGTATAGAACACAATATGTTACAGCTATAGAACACAATATGTTACAGCTATAGAACACAATATGTTACAGCTATAGAACACAATATGTTACAGCTATAGAACACAATATGTTAGACCTATAGAACACAATGTTAGAACTATAGCACACAATATGTTAGAACTATAGAACACAATATGTTACAGCTGTAGAACACAATATGTTACAGCTATAGAACACAATATGTTAGAACTATAGAACACAATATGTTACAGCTATAGAACGCTGTTATAACTATAGAACACAATATGTAACAGCTATAGAACACAATATGTTATAACTATAGAGCACAATATGTTACAGCTATAGAACACAATATGTTACAGCTATAGAACACAATATGTTACAGCTATAGAACACAATATGTTACAGCTATAGAACACTATGTTACATCTATAGAACACAATATGTTACAGCTATAGAACACAATATGTTACAGCTATAGAACACAATATGTTACCGCTTTAGAACACTGTTAGAACTATAGAACACAATATGTTACAGCTATAGAACACAATATGTTACATCTGTAGGACACAATATGTTACAGCAATAGATCACAATTTGTTACCGCTATAGAACACAATATGTTACAGCTATAGAACACAATATGTTAAAACTATAGAACACAATATGTTACCGCTATAGAACACAATATGTTAGAACTATATTACACAATATGTTAGAACTATGGAACACAATGTTAGAACTATAAAACACTGTTAGAGCTATGGAACACAATATTTTAGAGGTGTAGAACACTATGTTAGAACAATAGAACACAATATGTTAGAACTATAGAACACAATATGTTACAGCTATAGAACACAATATGTTAGAACTATAGAACACAATATGTTACAGCTATAGAACACAATATGTTACAGCTATAGAACACAATATTAGAACTATAGAACACTATGTTAGAGCTATTGAACACAATATGTTAGAGGTGTAGAACACTGTGTTAGAACAATAGAACACAATATGTTAGAACTATAGAACACAAGATGTTACAGCTATAGAACGCTGTTATAACTATAGAACACAATATGTTACAGCTATAGAACACAATATGTTATAACTATAGAACACAATATGTTACAGCTATAGAACACAATATGTTACCGCTATAGAACACTGTTAGAACTATAGAACACAATTTGTTACAGCTATAGAACACAATATGTTACAGCTATAGAACACAATATGTTAGAACTATTGAACACAATATGTTACAGCTATAGAACACAATATGTTACAGCTATAGAACACAATATGTTAGAACTATTGAACACAATATGTTACAGCTATAGAACACAATATGTTACAGCTATAGAACACAATATGTTAGACCTATAGAACACAATGTTAGAACTATAGAACACAATATGCTACATCTATAGAACACAATATGTTACAGCTATAGAACACAATATGTTACAGCTATAGAACACAATGTGTTAGAACTATAGAACACAATGTGTTAGAACTATAGAACACAATATGTTACAGCTATAGAACACAATTTGTTACAGCTATAGAACACAATATGTTAGAGCTATAGAACACAATATGTTACAGCTATAGAACACAATATGTTAAAACTATTGAACACAATATGTTAGAACTTTTGAACACTGTTAGAACTATAGAACATAATATGTTACAGCTATAGAACACAATATGTTACGGCTATAGAACACAATATGTTACAGCTATAGAACACAATATTCTCTAACTACAGAACACAATATGTTACAACTATAGAACACAATATGTTACAGCTATAGAACACAATATTCTCTAACTATAGAACACAATATGTTACAGCTATAGAACACAATATGTTACATACACCAGGTTTTTAATGGACCACCGAGTTAGGTGTGCTTTGTGTTTTTATTTTTGCCACGGATCCTCATGTCTATGTTATATTAGTTTCAGTCTGTGTGTGTGTGTGAGGAGGGGGGGGGGGGCTGCTGTGTGTGTGGGGCATTGAAGTTTGTGAGTGAATATGTGTAGGCCGTTAGTGTGTGTGTGTGTGTGTGACCGTTGGTGTCAGTGCAGTTGCTAGTAGGTGACATCTCCGCGGTACCAACCCGTCTGTGTGTTTCTGTTACTGTCCCCCTGGGGCCTCTACTCTCTCTGTTGGCACATCAGAGGCACATAAACACCAGCATTAATAACACACACACACTCCTCACTGACTGCTGTTTATACGGCTGTAAAATTCAATTACACAGCAGGGGTGCGGGCCGCCCCACATTACAGCATACCAGGGTGACATTTCATTTGCAATGAATCATGGGCTGGTGTAAGACCCGGCCGAGGAGCACAACAATGCTTCTCTCTCTCTCTCCAAGCTTTCTCTCTCTCTCTCTCTCCAAGCTTTCTCTCTCTCTCCAAGCTTTCTCTCTATCTCTCCAAGCTTTCTCTCTATCTCTCCAAGCTTTCTCTCTATCTCTCCAAGCTATCTCTCTCTCTCTCCAAGCTCTCTCTCTATCTCTCCAAGCTATCTGTCTCTCTCTCCCTCCAAGCTATCTCTCTCTCTCTCTCTAAGCTCTCTCTCTCTCTCTCTCTCCAAGCTCTCTCTCTCTCTCTCCAAGCTCTCTCTCTCTCTCCAAGCTCTCTCTCTCTCTCCAAGCTATCTCTCTCTCTACGCTATATCTCTCTACATGCTCTCTCTCTCTCTCTCTCTCCATGCGCTCTCTCTCTCTCGCTCTCTCTCCATGCGCTCTCTCTCTCTCTCCAAGCACGCTCTCTCTCTCTCTCTCCAAGCGCTCTCTCTCTCTCTCTCTCTCCAAGCGCTCTCTCTCTCTCTCTCTCCAAGTGCGCTCTCTCTCTCTCTCCAAGTGCGCTCTCTCTCTCTCTCTCTCCAAGCGCTCTCTCTCTCTCTCTCCAAACGCTCTCTCTCTCTCTCTCTCTCTCTCTCTCCCCCCAAGCTCTCTCTATCCAAGCTCTCTCTCTCCAAGCTCCCTCTCTCCAAGCTCTCTCTCTCTCTCTCTATGCTGGGAGTGTTTGGTGCATGCTGGGAATTGTATGAGCGAAGGAGTGCGTGTGTTGTGTCGTTAGATATTCAGAAATTTCTTTCGGTTTTCTATTTCTTGGTGGCTTTTTTTGGTTTTCTTCTGTGCATGATTAAGGTTATTATTTTTGTTGTGGTAGAATTAAGTATTTTGTTTGTCGTATCGAAATGACCCTGATTTTGGCAGGGATGGCAGCCCGAATGGGGATGCCGTCCCTGTCACTTCGGCACGGCTTTAGGTGTGTTACTGAAGCTACTGTCACGGTGGAGGAGTTTCTGGTCGCCGTAGGAGAGAAGGTAGGATACAAGAATGTTGCTTATGCATCCCGGATGAATAAAGCCATTGTGGTATTTCTTAAAGAAGAGTGCCTTTTAAATCGTTTGGTTGAGCATGGTGTACTTCTTAAAGAAGAGTGTCTTGTAGATCGTATGGTTGAGCATGGCGTACTTCTTAAAGAAGAGTGTATTGTAGATCGTATGGTTGAGCATGGCGTACTTCTTAAAGAAGAGTGTCTTGTAGATCGTATGGTTGAGCATGGTGTACTTCTTAAAGAAGAGTGTCTTGTTGATCGGATGGTTGAGCATGGTGTACTTCTTAAAGAAGAGTGCCTTTTAGATCGTTTGGTTGAGCATGGTGTACTTCTTAAAGAAGAGTGTCTTGTAGATCGTATGGTTGAGCATGGTGTACTTCTTAAAGAAGAGTGTCTTGTTGATCAGATGGTTGAGCATGGTGTACTTCTTAAAGAAGAGTGTCTTGTAGATTGGATGGTTGAGCATGGTGTCCTTCTTAAAGAAGAGTGTCTTGTTGATCGGCTGGTTGAGCATGGTGTTCTTCTTAAAGGAATGTTTATTTTTTAAGTTACGCCGCTTTTTTCTCCGTCAACAAGGGTAACAATTTCAAATGTACCGCCGTTTATTCCAAATGAGCTATTGGAGCGCGAGTTATTGCGCTTTGGGAAGTTCGCCAGTTCAATTAAGGTTGTCCCGTTGGGTTGCAAACACGCGGCGTTGAAATGTCGTTTCGGCGACAGGTCTTTATGTTTTTGGACTTACCGGAGCAGACTTTAGAGTTATCGTTTAAAATCAAGTATGACAATAGACTGTATATGGCTTATGCTAGTACGGGTAGTCAACTGTGTTTTGAGTGTGGGGATGTTGGTCATAAGCGACATGCTTGCCCGAAAAGGGAGAAGGCCAAGGGAGGGGCACAGGTGGTCCTCTTAACGCCTGGGCCCACTGATGTAGGGAGAGGTGGACCGACAGCGGTAGAGCAGCCACAAGCACCTGTTGCTGAGGAAGAAGTTATCCGTGTTGAGGGCACGGAGTTGCAACTTGTATTAGAGGGAAATGTTATGCAGCAGAAAAGTATTGTTGTAGAAGGTAAGGATGTATCTGAAGAGCCAGTTCCTCAGACTGGTGAGCAGGTGCCCAGTACGAGTAAGAGTGGGTTCATGTGGAGCTAGGCTCCCAGGGAGTGGAGGAGATGCCCACTATGAGTAGTGGGGTACAGGAGGGGGTTCATGTGGAGCTAGGCTCCCAGGTAGTGGAGGAGGTGCCCAGTACAAGTGCTGGGGTAAAAAGGAGGGGGTTCATGTGGAGCTAGGCATCCCAGGTAGTGGAGGAGGTGCCCAGTACGAGTGCTGGGGTAAAGGAGGGGGTTCATGTGGAGCTAGGCTCCCAGGGAGTGGAGGAGATGCCCACTATGAGTAGTGGGGTACAGGAGGGGGTTCATGTGGAGCTAGGCTCCCAGGTAGTGGAGGAGATGCCCACTACGAGTAATGAGGTTCAGGTGGAGCTAGTCTCCCAAGTAGTGGAGGAGATGCCTGGTACGAGTGATGGGGTGCAAGTGGGGAGTGTTGAAAGGGATGTGGTTTGAGGAGAGTCGGTTGTCTGTGGCCTCAGCTGAGAAGGATCAGGAGAAGGATATCTCTTTTGATATGATAGCAGCTGGTGACGACTCAATTTTCGATCTAGAGGAGGTAAATGGTTTTCTGGATCAGACTTTTGGGAAATCTGTCAAATTAGCAGATTATTTTGATGTTGATAAGTTTGTGAGGTCAGCTGTGATGTTACAGAAGACGGTGGGGTTAGATCAGCTGAGTGAGAAGAGGGGGTTTCGCTTGAGGAAATTTGCTACTGCTGTTGCAGCAGCAAAAGGTGGTGGGAAACGTGGTCGGGTTAATAAGAGAAGATGATGATGATGATCATGCTTCATAGGGTGTCTTTTTTCTCTTTGGTTTCTCTGTGGTTTCTTCTTCTTTTCCTTTCTCTTTTCTATATGGAGGTACTAAGGGTAGGTTCTCTCAATATTAATGGGGGAAGGGACAGGAATAAGAGGGCTTGGGTATTAGAAGTAATAAAACAGAAAAGGCTTCATGTAGTTTTCCTACAGGGGACACATAGTGATGAGGAAAATGAGGTTGACTGGGGTATGTGGTGGGAGGGGCAGCAGGTACTCAGTCATGGTACTAATTTCAGTGCTGGGGTGGCAATCTTGTTTTCCTCAGGCTTAGGGGTGACTGTAGTATCTACAACAGAGATTGTCAAGAGGGTTTTATTGGTCAAGGTGGATGTTATGTTTTTAAATTTTTTAAAAATGTTTATGCTCCTAATGAGGGTACAAAGTGTATTGTTGTATTTGATCAAATAAAGGAAACCTTAAGACAGTGTGACCAAGAGGGGTGTATGGTTTTAGGGGGTGACTGGAATTGTACAGTGGATTTTACTGTTGATCGCACCGCTGAAGAACCTCACCTGCGGTCAGCCACTTGCCTGTCTGGCCTATTAACTGAGTTTGAGCTTTCTGGTGTGTGGAGAGTAAGGAATGCGAAAGTTAGGCAGTACACATGGCTGATAAGAAATGTTTTAGACATTTGTAAACTGTCTGATGTAAATGTGGGTTTACTTTCTTTGGATCAGGAGAAGGCTTTTGATCGTGTGGACCACCAGTACTTGTTTAAAACGAAGAAAGCCTTTGGATTTGGGGATGATTTTTTTGTCTTGGATGAATTTACTGTATGCTGTGGCCTCATGTATGGTGACGGTGGGGGGTGGTTTGAGTTGCCCCATCCCTGTCCAAAGGGGCATCAGGCAGGGATGCCCAATTTCAGGGCAGTTATATAGTCTGGCGATTGAACCAGTGCTTTGTTTTTTAGAGCGAAGCTTACTGGTTTCTCTGTGCCAGGTGTAATGAAGGGTCCCACGATAGCACTGTCTGCGTATGCAGATGACGTGATAGTTTTTATTACAGGGGGTGAAGATGTTAAGGTTCTCTCAAACGCTTTAAAGGTGTATGAGGGGGCCTCCTCAGCTAGAGTCAATTGGGGAAAGAGTGAAGCGCTGTGTGCAGGTCAGCTTCAGATGGTGTCCGTTCCACAGTTACCAGGGGGGCTTCAGTGGGGCAGAGATGGGATGAAGACTTTGGGGGGTTTTCTAGGCTCTGATGTCTTTCAGAAAAAGAACTGGGAGGGTGTAGCGGAGAAAGTGTGTGCCAGACTGTCAAGATGGAAATGGTTTCTGCCCCAGCTGTCTTATAGGGGAATGGTCCTGGTAGCTAATAATCTTGCTGCCTCAACCCTGTGGCACAGACTAATGATTTTGCAGCCACCAAAGGGTCTGATACAAGAGCTTCAGAGGACCCTTGTCAATTTCTTCTGGTCTGGACAACGCTGGATTAAAGCTGCAGCCTTGTACCTGCCACTGCACGAGGGTGGGCAAGGCCTGGTGGACATTTCCTCTAGGATCATGGCTTTCCGGCTTCAAGCAGCCCACAGACTGTTGTACAGTGACGGTTCTAGCTGGGTCGACACAGCCTACACACTGATGAGGAGAGCGGGCTGTTTGGGCTTAGACAAGCACCTTTTCCTCTTAAAGCTGGAGGGGGGTGATTTGCCTGGCCTGACTCCATTTTATGAGTCTGTTATGCAGGTTTGGAGGGTTCTTGTCAAGTCCCATAAGGCCGGCATGCCACCAGGGATGTGGCTTTTTGAAGAGCCTCTTTTTCACAACTCTGCCAATCCAGTCCCGTGTTCTGGGTTCAGCTAGCCTACATTCATGCCTGTTAGGAGTGGGGTGTACCAAGCTGGGTCATCTGATGCGGAGCAGGAGCAGATCATTGGAGGAGCTGGGAGAAAGAGCGGGGATCCGATCATCTCGCCTACTGGGGAAGGTCGTCGCTGAGGTCTGTGACTCCTTGCCAGTACTTCAGCTGCAGTATGTGACTGACACTTCCAAATCTGATCGGTGGAAGGAGGGTCTGGATTAGATGTTCCCTGCACTGATTGTTAGTGCTGCGATGGGGGCATTCGAGGAGGATGTGGGGATGCTGCTTTCCTTCGATACCCTGGAGTTGGGGGAGTTTAAGGAGGTGGGAAAGAGGGCTATGTACAGAATATGTGTAAAGGTGTCCCTTCCCTAGAAGGGGTAAAATCGATGAGGTGGGCGGGTGTGCTTGGTCCAGGTACCTCCCCAAAAGGCTGTTGGCGATCATTATACAAACTGCCTATTGATAAGAGGACAGCTGACCTCCAACGGAGGATAATACATGGAGCTATAGCCACCAAGATGCATCTGGTACACCTGGACCCTACTGTTGGGGAGGGGTGTCCATTCTGTGCTGAGTCTGAAACTCTGGCACATCTGTTTTTACAGTGTCCCAGGTTGGTCGGGATGATTGACCTGATCACTAATTGGTTCTCATCGTTGGGAGAGGTTTTCTCTTCCCAACTGTATATACAGTGCCTTGCGAAAGTATTCGGCCCCCTTGAACTTTGCGACCTTTTGCCACATTTCAGGCTTCAAACATAAAGATATAAAACTGTATTTTTTTGTGAAGAATCAACAACAAGTGGGACACAATCATGAAGTGGAACGATATTTATTGGATATTTCAAACTTTTTTAACAAATCAAAAACTGAAAAATTGGGCGTGCAAAATTATTCAGCCCCTTTACTTTCAGTGCAGCAAACTCTCTCCAGAAGTTCAGTGAGGATCTCTGAATGATCCAATGTTGACCTAAATGACTAATGATGATAAATACAATCCACCTGTGTGTAATTAAGTCTCCGTATAAATGCACCTGCACTGTGATAGTCTCAGAGGTCCGTTAAAAGCGCAGAGAGCATCATGAAGAACGAGGAACACACCAGGCAGGTCCGAGATACTGTTGTGAAGAAGTTTAAAGCCGGATTTGGATACAAAAATATTTCCCAAGCTTTAAACATCCCAAGGAGCACTGTGCAAGCGATAATATTGAAATGGAAGGAGCATCAGACCACTGCAAATCTACCAAGACCTGGCCGTCCCTCTAAACTTTCAGCTCATACAAGGAAAAGACTGATCAGAGATGCAGCCAAGAGGCCCATGATCACTCTGGATGAACTGCAGAGATCTACAGCTGAGGTGGGAGACTCTGTCCATAGGACAACAATCAGTCGTATATTGCACAAATCTGGCCTTTATGGAAGAGTGGCAAGAAGAAAGCCATTTCTTAAAGATATCCATAAAAAAGTGTTGTTTAAAGTTTGCCACAAGCCACCTGGGACACACACCAAACATGTGGAAGAAGTTGCTCTGGTCAGATGAAACCAAAATTGAACTTTTTGGCAACAATGCAAAACGTTATGTTTGGCGTAAAAGCAACACAGCTGAACACACCATCCCCACTGTCAAACATGGTGGTGGCAGCATCATGGTTTGGGCCTGCTTTTCTTCAGCAGGGACAGGGAAGATGGTTACAATTGATGCGAAGATGGATGGAGCCAAATACAGGACCAGAAAGAAAACCTGATGGAGTCTGCAAAAGACCTGAGACTGGGACGGAGATTTGTCTTCCAACAAGACAATGATCCAAAACATAAAGCAAAATCTACAATGGAATGGTTCAAAAATAAACATATCCGGGTGTTAGAATGGCCAAGTCAAAGTCCAGACCTGAATCCAATCGAGAATCTGTGGAAAGAACTGAAAACTGCTGTTCACAAATGCTCTCCATCCAACCTCACTGAGCTCGAGCTGTTTTGCAAGGAGGAATGGGAAAAATTCAGTCTCTCGATGTGCAAAACTGATAGAGACATACCCCAAGCGACTTACAGCTGTAATCGCAGCAAAAGGTGGTGCTACAAAGTATTAACTTAAGGGGGCTGAATAATTTTGCACGCCCAATTTTTCAGTTTTTGATTTGTTAAAAAAGTTTGAAATATCCAATAAATGTCGTTCCACTTCATGATTGTGTCCCACTTGTTGTTGATTCTTCACAAAAAAATACAGTTTTATATCTTTATGTTTGAAGCAAAGTTCAAGGGGGCCGAATACTTTCGCAAGGCACTGTATTTGGGCCAAAGTACAGGTATAGTCAAAAGGGTGTAGTTGTGTTGCTTAATTTTGTGTTAGGGGCAGCAAAATTAGCGATATGGAAGACCCGAAAGAACAGTATTCAGGGACAGGGGTCTGTGGATGTGGTGGGAATGCTGGAGTGAATGTTGGCAGCGAGACTAAGGGTTGAGTTTGCCTATTATAAACTTGTAAACTATATTGATCTGTTTGAGTATATGGGGTATTGAGGCTGTTGTGTTTAGTTACTGTGGAGGAGGAATTGGAGTTGTGTTTTTAATTAATGTGTAGCTATGGTTTTGTATGAGTTTTTATTGTGTTGTGGGCTCCCAGACCCAATAAAGATTATTTAAAACTCAAACTCTCTCTCTCTCTAAGCTCTCGCTCTCTTTCTCTCGCTCTCTCTCTCTCTCCAAGCTCTCTCACTCTCTCTCTCTCCAAGCTCTCTCTCTCTCTCTCTCCAAGCTCTCTCTCTCTCTCTCTCCAAGCTCTCTCTCTCTCTCTCCAAGCTCTCGCTCTCTCTCTCCAAGCTCTCTCTCTCTCTCTCTCCAAGCTCTCTCTCTCTCTCCAAGCTCTCTCTCTCTCTCTCTCCAAGCTCTCTCTCTCTCTCCAAGCTCTCTCTCTCTCTCTCTCCAAGCTCTCTCTCTCTCTCTCCAAGCTCTCGCTCTCTCTCTCCAAGCTCTCTCTCTCTCTCTCTCCAAGCTCTCTCTCTCTCTCTCCAAGCTCTCTCACTCTCTCTCTCTCCAAGCTCTCTCTCTCTCTCTCTCCAAGCTCTCTCTCTCTCTCTCTCCAAGCTCTCTCTCTCTCTCCAAGCTCTCGCTCTCTCTCTCCAAGCTCTCGCTCTCTCTCCAAGCTCTCGCTTGCTCTCTTTCTCTCCAAGCTCTCGCTCGCTCTCTCTCTCTCCAAGCTCTCGCTTGCTCTCTCTCTCTCCAAGCTCTCGCTCTCTCTCTCTCCAAGCTCTCGCTTGCTCTCTCTCTCTCCAAGCTCTCGCTCTCTCTCTCTCTCCAAGCTCTCGCTCGCTCTCTCTCTCTCCAAGCTCTCGCTTGCTCTCTCTCTCTCCAAGCTCTCGCTCGCTCTCTCTCTCTCCAAGCTCTCGCTCTCTCTCTCTCCAAGCTCTCGCTTGCTCTCTCTCTCTCCAAGCTCTCGCTTGCTCTCTCTCTCTCCAAGCTCTCGCTCGCTCTCTCTCTCTCCAAGCTCTCGCTTGCTCTCTCTCTCCAAGCTCTCGCTTGCTCTCTCTCTCTCCAAGCTCTCGCTTGCTCTCTCTCTCTCCAAGCTCTCGCTTGCTCTCTCTCTCTCTCCAAGCTCTTGCTCTCTCTCTCTCTCCAAGCTCTCGCTCGCTCTCTTTCTCTCCAAGCTCTCGCTTGCTCGCTCTCTCTCCAAGCTCTCGCTCGCTCTCTCTCTCTCCAAGCTCTCGTTTGCTCTCTCTCTCCAAGCTCTCGCTTGCTCTCTCTCTCCAAGCTCTCGCTTGCTCTCTCTCTCTCCAAGCTCTTGCTTGCTCTCTCTCTCTCCAAGCTCTCGCTCGCTCTCTCTCTCTCTCCAAACTCTCGCTCGCTCTCTCCAAGCTCTCTCTCTCTCTCTCTCTCTCTCCGAGCTCTCTCTCTCTCTCCGAGCTCTCTCTCTCTCTCTCCGAGCTCTCTCTCTCTCTCTCCGAGCTCTCTCTCTCTCTCGCTCTCTCCAAACTCTCGCTCGCTCTCTCGCTCGCTCTCTCTCTCTCTCTCTCTCTCCGAGCTCTCTCTCTCTCTCCGAGCTCTCTCTCTCTCTCTCCGAGCTCTCTCTCTCTCGCTCTCTCCCAATATAACTGATTGAAATCGTTTGAGCCAGATTCTAATTGGAATTTTGATGTTCCTTTTAATGGCATAGAATGCTCTTCTTGCTTTGTCTCTCAGCTCATTCACAACCATGTGAAAGCTACCTGTGTTGCTGATATTTAGTCCTAGATATGTGTAGTTTTTGGTGTGTTTTGGTTTACTTGTTTGTCAATTAGAGTGTGGATGGTGTAAATGTGGTCTGTTGTACGATAATATTTTAGAAAGCCAATCTGGCTTCTGCTCAGGATGTTGTATTCGTCAAGGAAATGATGTAGTCTGCTATTTATAATACTGCAAAGAATTTTCCCCAAGTTGCTGTAAACGTAAATTCCTCTATAATTATTTGGATCAAATTTGTCTCCATTTTTATAGATTGGTGTGATCAATCCCTGGTTCCAAATATCGGGGAAAATACCTTTCAGTGAGGATAATGTTGAAGAGTTTGAGTATAGCCAATTTGAATTTGTGGTCTGTATATTTGATCATTTCATTTAAAATACCATCAGCACCACAGGCCTTTTGGGTTGTAGAGTGCATAGTTTTTCCAATAATTCTTCTTCTGTAATTGGGGTATCCACAGGATTCTGATAGTCTTTGACTGCTGATTCAAGGATTTGTCATTTTTCTTGTATATATTTTTGTTCTGGGCTCTTTGTTATATTGCTGTAGAGGTTTGCAAAGTGATTTCTCCACATATCCCCATTTTGGATAGCCAATTCCTCATGATGAGGTTTGTTTAATTTATTCCAATTCTCCCAGAAGTGGTTTGATTCTATGGATTCCTCAATTCCATCCAGCTGATTTCTAATGTGCTGTTCCTTTTTTGTTCTTAGGGTGTGTTTGTATTGCTTCAGTGTCTCCCCATATTGAAGGCCTATATTTTTGTTGTCTGGTTCTCTGTGTTTTTGATTAGATATATTTCTCAATGACTTTCTTAGATTTTTGCAATCATTATCAAACCATTTTTCATCATCTGTTATTTCTGGTTTGCTCTTATGCTTCTTTAAATTAGCCAAGGAGGCTAATTTGTCAAATATAAAGTTTATGTTCCAAACAGCCAAATTTACACCTTCATTGCTGTAGGAGAATGTTAAGGCTAAACAGTTGTCCAGGAGAGATTGTATTTTTTGGCTACTAATTGCTTTTTGGTAGATGTCTGTACTGTTTGCACTCCATCTATAGGCCTGTTTTGTACCATGTCATTTATTGGGCCGTGATGCTTCTGGGTTCTGCTCTTCTCAGATACACTGTGATTTTACTGTGGTCTGAGAGAGGTGTTAGTGGGCTGACTGTGAAGGCTCTGAGAGACTCTGGGTTTAGGTCGGGGAGGAAGTAGTCTACAGTGCTGCTGCCAAGGGATGAGCTGTAGGTGTACCTACCAAAAGAGTCCCCTCTCAGCCAACCATTGACTATGTACAGACCCAGTGTTCCACAGAGCTGTAGGTGTACCTACCAAAAGAGTCCCCTCTCAGTCTACCATTGACTATGTACAGACCCAGTGTTCCACAGAGCTTCACGAGCTGTACTCCGTTTTTGTTTTTCACTTTGTCATAGTTGTTTCTGTGGGGGTATGTGGGGAGGGAACGGTTGTTGCTTCCTGGTAGGTGTTTATCCCCATGACTGTTAATAGTGTCTTGTTCTTCTGCTGTTCTAGCATTCAGGTCTCCACAGACCAGTACGTTGCCTTAGGCCTGAAAGTGAATAATTTCCTCCTCTAGAATGGAGAAACTCTCTTCATTGAAGTCTCGCTCTCTCTCTCCAAGCTCTCGCTCGCTCTGTCTCTCCCCAAGCTCTCGCTCGCTCTGTCTCTCCCCAAGCTCTCGCTCGCTCTGTCTCTCCCCAAGCTCTCGCTCGCTCTCTCTCCCCAAGCTCTCGCTCGCTCTGTCTCTCCCCAAGCTCTCGCTCGCTCCGTCTCTCTCCAAGCTCTCGCTCGCTCCGTCTCTCTCCAAGCTCTCGCTCGCTCCGTCTCTCTCCAAGCTCTCGCTCGCTCCGTCTCTCTCCAAGCTCTCGCTCGCTCCGTCTCTCTCCAAGCTCTCGCTCGCTCCGTCTCTCTCCAAGCTCTCGCTCGCTCTGTCTCTCTCCAAGCTCTCGCTCGCTCTGTCTCTCTCCAAGCTCTCGCTCGCTCTGTCTCTCTCCAAGCTCTCGCTCGCTCTGTCTCTCCGAGCTCTTCGAGGTCTCACTCTCGCTCTCTCTCCCGCTCTCTCTCCCGCTCTCTCTCCGAGCCCGCTCTCTCTCTCCGATTCCTCGCTCTCTCTCCAAGCCCTCGCTCGCTCTCCGAGCCCTCGCTCGCTCACCAAGCTCTCTCTCCTTCCTCTAAGTTATCCCCTGTTCCCATGCATTAACGCCTTTGCACCGTATGTGGTTCCTTCTCGTTTCGTGATAACACACCCGGGCAGGAACAGACCCGTTTACTGTCTGGTGCCGATGTGGTGGTATGTTGGGTTTCCCGCCCTCACAGTTCCCAGGGTGCACCACGGTGGTCGTTAGGTATTCACAGACCACCCTCAACCCCACCAGTGACGGTACCAGGCAAATCCAGGCTGTACTTATAGTCTATACTAACTAGGGGATGGGATTTTCCTGGAGACCTGGAGTTTGTCTCTTTTGGTCAACATGCAGAGGAACAACCCTACAATAATTCAAGTTAAGGAGTCATCCGTTGTACGTCGTAGTATTTGTCAGGACTACCCCATTTTCCTGCTCTCCTCTTCACCAAGACAAAAATCTACAAGGACACTCTCTGGCGCAGCTCTGTTAAAAACAGGGATAATGCCCCATCAAGTATTGACACGAACCGTTTCTCCTGAGCCAGCAGCCTGACTTGCCACATCCCTGCAGCAGGATCACCAGCCACCGAAAGCTTTACACAGCGCCAAGGCGGAGAATCGTGGATGTTTCAGAGCAGCGGAGCCTGTACGTCTGAAGGGATGGATTTTGGGGACTCCCCTTGCTAGGAGGACACCGTTTTTTTTGCAGTGGCAGAGAAGGTTTAAAGGTTTTATTCAAATGCAGCGCGAATATGATGCAGCCAATAATGAATAGAGACTCTTTGGAAAGGTTGAAATCATTTGACGGATAAAAAGTTTTTAATGGCAAACTAGGACACTTGCTCTGTACTGTACCTGCAGATTACACGCCAACGGGCCCAAATAAACAGAGCGAACGATTAGCCGTACGGTGCTATAAGTACGTAAAGAACAATGCAGTTCAACTTTTGTGTGTTTGTTTGCATGGTGTTTTCTGGCTTCTCCTTTTCAAACTGGTCAGAGTTTGCGTAGGAGTGTTGTCGAGACCTAGTGCTGTGTGTTTTGATTGTCTGCGTCTGTAATGTGCTTCTACAGTATGTATTATCAGCAGTGTGTCAGTTTTTATCTTTAGTGACCCCTGCTGTGCTGTTGCCAGCCAGTGTGGGGATGAACTGACCCCAGATCAGAACCCAGTGCTGGATAAGGACACTATCTCCCTCCGAGGAGAGCAACTCATCCTCCTCTCTACCTCCAGACTACTTTTATTCTCACACTGATGCCTGGCAATATACCTCCTATTTACTGACTGCGCTTCAGGTTTGCCCGGCCCAGACCTTTTTCAGTCTGCCTCTACATGCTATCTTGACTAGGTGATGAGGGCGACGGTCAATTCTCATAAGGCGTTGAACCGTGTGCCCACAAATCCTCCCCGCCGACCGTTTTATGTTTCCATAAAACTGTCCAATATCCCCCTTACTAGCACCTCCATGTGGCCGACACAGGTCAGAGGGGGAATAAATTCATGGTGACAACCAGTGAGCAGGAAGGGGAGGGGGGGGGGTAAATTATCTGGGACACCTCAGATGTGGGCGGCTCAAGGAAAAAATGGTAAATTCTCGACGCCCCGTCCCAGAATGGATTACACCAGGAGGCGGCCCGACCACTGACCTTCAGGTGTCACCATTTACATATCAGGAAACAAGGGGTGTGTGTGTGATGACTCTGCAACCCACCAACTCCAAAATCTGATTTTAAATTCCTGGAGAGACTCTCTGATGCAGATGACTTGTATAATGCAGTTATCGCTGAGACACATACACACACCCACATACACACCCACATACACACCCACATACACACACCACATACACACCCAGGCAAACACACACCACATACACACCCAGGCAAACACACACCACATACACACCCAGGCAAACACACACCACATACACACACACCGCAAACACACACCACATACACACACCACATACACACCCACATACACACCCAGGCAAACACACACCACATACACACCCAGGCAAACACACCCACATACACACCCAGACAAACACACACCACATACACACACCACATACACACCCAGGCAAACACACACCATATACACACCCACATACACACACCACATACACACCCAGGCAAACACACACCACATATGCACCCAGGCAAACACACACCACATACACACCCACATACGCACCCAGGCAAACACACACCCACATACACACCCACATACACACCCAGGCAAACACACACCACATACACACCCACATACACACCCAGGCAAACACACACCACATACACACCCAGGCAAACACACACCACATACACACCCACATACACACCCAGGCAAACACGCACCACATACACACCCAGGCAAACACACCCACATACACACACGACATACGCACCCACCCAGGCAAAGACACACGTCATACTCACCCACATACACACCCAGGCAAACACACACCACATACACACCCACATACACACCCAGGCAAACACACACCCAGGCAAACACACACCACATACACACCCACATACACACACGACATACGCACCCACCCAGGCAAAGACACACATCATACTCACCCACATACACACCTAGGCAAACACACACCACATACACACCCACATACACACCCAGGCAAACACACACCACATACACACCCAGGCAAACACACACCACACACGCCCCCAGGCAAACACACACACCACACCGCATACACACCCAGACACACACCCAGGCAAACACACACGACATACGCACCCCCACACACACCACATACGCACCCAAGCAAACACACATGACATACGCACCCACATACACACACGATATACTCACCCAGGCAAACACACACGACATACACACCCATATACACACCCAGGCAAACACACACGATATACACACCCAGGCAAACACACACGACATACACACCCAGGCAAACACACACGATATATACACACACGATATACACACCCAGGCAAACACACACGACATACACACCCATATACACACACGACATACACACCCAGGCAAACACACACGATATATACACACACAATATACACACCCAGGCAAACACACATGGGAAACACACAACATACATACCCACATACACACACAGCAACTGTATGGTACACACAGACACACACAGCCCCAAACTGGGATGAGGGAGTGTGTACCCCATGAGGAAGGTGATCATTATTGAAATCCACTGGTCTGTGTGACTGCCTCCTAATCTTTTCCCTTGAAAAGAAGGGATTTCTCTCTCTCACTCTCTCCAAGCTCTCTCTCTCCCGCTCTCGGGGGGGGGGGGGTGTTGGACAGCAAGCCAGGCATACCTTCCTCTTACGTGATGGGTAACAGAATAATATTGTTCTGCAGAATATGATTATACAGGTTTATGTCTGTATGTTACTTATGCCCTCATTAGGTTTAGGTGTTTGTTTATGTCATCACTCTCTCCCATTGGTTGTGAAGTCTGTCAGGTGCATGCTGGGGGACTCTGCACTTTTAAAGGTTGACTTCCGCTCTGGGCGAACATATAGCGTGGTATATAAACACACACACACACACACACACACACACACACACACACACACACACACACACACATGGCACTACAGGGATAAACATCATTATTGCTGATACCACTCATCGTTGCTCTTTCCGACAGTTCCTCCTCTCTCTACTTTCCTCCACTCTTTTCCACCCTTCAGCCGTTCTTCTTCTAAAAGTTAAACTCCCCCACCCCCCGGTCTGAGGGATTAGATCGATCCATCCTCAGCCCTCCTGCCATTGCCTTTCGACCGCTGGGCTAAACCATTAAACTCCACATGGGGGGGGGGATTACGCCCCTTGTCCTCTCTCTATTCCCATAGTGTGTCCTCTTGTGTTGTCTTCTATTTGTCCTCACGAGAACTGTTCCATATAGGGACCACCCTTGTTTCACAACTGTTATCTCTGCTAATATCTCTCCTCCCTGATCAATATCCCCCTCTCCTTCCTGTCTGGCTCTCGCCCATTCCCCTCTCCTTCCTGTCTGGTTCTCTCCCATGCCCCTGTCCTGCCCAGTCATAACTAGCTCCATGGTGTGTGTGCCAGCACCGCTGCCCTTCTGGAGGATAATGCCAATTAGAGCATGGGCACGAGATGCATGGGCGTGTGTGTGTGTGTGTGTGTACATACTTCCTATTGGGTCAGTCAATACCCGCAGCATGAGAAACCAAATAACTCTCGGTGGCAAACCTGTTGTTCTCTCCTTCCACCCCGCTCTTTTCTTCCCACGTCTTGAGTCCTTGACTCCAAAAACGGCCCCCTATAACGCTCACCACGGTTAGAGGAACAAACAAACAAAGTGAGGAATCGATGAGAGGGAACACTCAGCGGGTTGGTCTGTCAGAGAAGAGGGTGTGGTACATTCAGAGGGGGGAGCTGGGCTTGTCTGGGGGAATCTGGATTCAGTGACACGGGCTGTCAGCCCTCAATCACGAGTCCTCAAATGGATGACAAACAGGGTCAGGCAGGATTCCAAACACAGATTCACAGAAAGACACACACACACACACACACTTCCTAGACTACAGATGCAGGAGGCTCAGCTTCTCCCCTTAAACACATTTGTCACTTTGTCATTCTGCAGGCCCCGGAGCACATTGACGGTGTGTGGTGTGGTGATTCCACAGTTGTAGCCCCCGTTCTGTCCTCATTACTCCACGCTCCCTGCGGACGGAAGACATCTTGGACTACCCTCGCCCCTCTCTCTCCACCACCAGCACACGACCACTTGTCGAACGCAATTGGACTAAACTGCACTGTAAGCTGCGTCGGTTTGTCCAATGTGTTTAAGGAAAGAGGAGTGGGGAAGGGAGGAAGAGAAGAAATGAGTAGGTTAGACCCCCTCCGTTCGCCGTGGTCCCACACCAACTCTCACGCGTTCCTCCCCCTCTTTATTTTGTCTCATCCTTCTCTCGGACTTTTGCCATATCTCTTTTAGGAAACTACTGTATATGAAGTAATAAAATAAGTCATTTAGCTGTGGTGGGTGTCTTGTGATGTTGTGGTCCTCTGTAGTTCAGTTGGTAGAGCATGGCACTTGCAATGCCAGGATAGAGGCTTTGATTCCCAGGACCCCCCTCCACATATGTAAAATGAATGCATGTGACTAAGTCGGTTTGGATTAAAAACATCTGCTAAAGGCCATTTATTATTGAGCTATTTGGAAGTCGAGGTGAGTTTTAGTAGTATAGTTGATTTAAACAGTTGATTTAAGGAATGAATTGACCTGCGCGTCATGTAATGGGAACACTCACAGAAGACTGTTAGACCAAATAGTCCATCCAACTTCAGATCATGTCCTTTCATTTATATTGCTCTAGAAAGACCATCTGACCTCCAACCCTGCTAACCAAATGCAACAGATACCCCAACATTAACTAACTTATCCTCCAAGCGCATTTGAAGGCTTTTATTGTGAATCAGCCATGCGTTTTATCACCCACCGAAATCTCCCTCATCAATATCAAGCTGTCGTGATTACACCCAGGGCATTTGTGACGGTTATAAACATTTATGATCACCGTGTGTATGTGACGTAGGTTTTTTTTATGTGGCACATTAAGTGACTAGGTATGCGAAGCGTGGCTCGGCAGGGGTGACAAAACTCATGGAAAAGCCGGGGCGGCCATCGTCAAGGGCATGCGTCTCTCGCTCTCACTCACTGAATGCACCGCTGACGTGGAGGGGGAGGGGGGGGGGTTGTGGTACTGTAAGAATTCTAGTGTGGGGACAGCCTTCACTTCAGGTGTGGAATGTATGTTTCAAAAAATGCTATAAAACAAGAAAAAAGGAATTGATTCTCATACATTTTAAATGTTGTGTATGTTACTGAATGAGTGCAGGTGAATTTGTAAATGTTTCTGAAAGCACAACTAAATAAAAGTACATTCCTAACCCAGCATTTTAGACCATACTATAAATATTGGGGTTTTGCGTGCCATGTTTTTCTACAGGCTACCTGAGGTAGAGGACTCAACATTTTTCCAATACTGTCCTGATCCCGCAACCATTCTTTAACCCCGGACCGTTCCTGTCCCGATAAAAAATCCCCCCTGTCCCGTGCTTATTTTTAAGAGGTTTTGGGCAGCCCTTCGATTTACCCAGAGTCGGATGAACTCGTGTATATGGACACGCGTAATTGTGTATGTCTGCGAGTGCATCTGAGGTAAAGTAGTGTGGCTACAAGTGAGCCGACTGAAGGGGTAGGGACGGGTGAAATGACTTATTTATTTTAATTTTATTAATTGCTCCGCACATTACATACATATTGCCAAAAGTATATGGACACCTGCTCGTCGAACATCTCATTCCAAAATCATGGGCATTAAAATGGAGTCGGTCCCTCCTTTGCTGCTATAACAGCCTCCACTCTTCTGGGAAGGCTTTCCACTAGATGGAACATTGCTGCGGGGACTTGCTTCCATTCAGCCACAAGTGCATTAGTGAGGTCGGGCACTGATGTTGGGCGATTAGGCCTGGCTCGCAGTCGGCGTTCCAATTCATCCTAAAGGTGTTCGATGGTGTTGAAGTCAGGGCTCTGTGCAGGCCGGTCAAGCTCTTCAGTATGGCCATTTATTCTGCCAATGTTTGTCTGTGGCGATTGCATGGCTGTGTGCTCGATTTTATACACTGGTCAGCAACGGGTGTGGCTGAAAGGGGTGTTCACATAATATATTTACACACAAAAGTGACTTTCTACCCCCCCCCCCCCCCCCCCCCCGATGCAGAAGACCTAGACACCCTCTCACAGAACAAAACCCACAGCAATACAGACCTTTAATCATTTTATCATGTTCACTCTATCTCAATCAGACGCCCTAACAGGGTTTCTGAACTCAGAAACACAACACACACAGTCAGCATGCTTTGGGGCCTGGAGAATAGGGAAGGGGGAAAGGGGGGGATATCTAGTCGGTTGTACAACTGAATGCATTCAACTGAAATGTGTCTTCCACATTTAACCCAACCCCTCTCTTTTGGATTCATTTAGCTTTTACAGTGCTATACAACATTACATTTTACTGCACATTGATCTGATCAGATTCCTTGCTGCGTGTATGCAGGTATGGCATTATCAGTAGAACCCTAGCCTGATCTCAGATCTGTTTATGCTGTTTTACTAACTCCTAGCTATATACAATGTATTAAAATAAATAAAAACTGCTATCACATATACATAAATATTCAGACCCTTTACTCAGTACTTTGTTGAAGCACCTTTGGCAGCGATTACAGCCTCGAGTCTTCTTGGGTGTGATGCTACAAGCTCGGCACACCTGTATTTGGGGAGTTTCTCCCATTCTTCTCTGCAGATCCTCTCAAGCTCTGTCAGGTTGGATGGGGAGCGTTGCTGCACAGCTATTTTCAGGTCTCTCCAGCGATGTTCAATCGGGTTCAAGTCCGGGGCTCTGGCTGGACCACTCAAGGACATTCAGAGACTTGTCCTAACTAAGCCACTCCTGCGTTGTCTTGGCTGTGGACTTAAGGTCGTTGTCCTGTTGGAAGGTGAACCTTCGTTCCAGTCTGAGGTCCTGAGAGCTCTGGAGCAGTTTTTTTTATCAAGGATCTCTCTGTACTTTGCTCTGTTCATCTTTGTCACGATCCTGACCAGTCTCCCAGTTCCTGCCGCTGAAAAACATCCCCATGGCATGATGCTGCCACCACCATGACCACCATGCTTCACCGTAGGGATGGTGCCAGGTTTCTTCCAAACATGACGCTTTGCATTCAGGCCAAAGATTTCAGTCTTGGTTTCATCAGACCAGAGAATCTTGTTTTTCATGGTCTGAGAGCCCTTTAGGTACCTTTTGGCAAACTCCACGCGGGCTGTCATGTGCCTTTTACTGAGGAGTGGCTTTTGTCTGGCCACTCTACCATAAAGGCCTGATTGGTGGAGTGCTGCAGAGATGCTTGTCCTTCTGGAAGGTCCCTCTCCTCCAACTGCTCAGTTTGGCTGGGCGGTCAGCTCTAGGAAGAGTCTTGGTGGTTCTAAACTTCTTCCATTTAAGAATGATGGAGGCTACTGTGTTCTTGGGTACACTCAATGCTGCAGAAATGCTTTGGTACCCTTCCCAAGATCTGTGCCTTGACACAATCCTGTCTCTGAGCTCTAAAAACAATTTATTTGACCTCATGGCTTGGTTTTTGCTTTGACATGCATTGTCAACTGTGGGAACTTGTATAGACAGGTGTGTGCCTTTCCAAATCATGTCCAATCAATTGAATTTACCACAGGTGGACTCCAAGTTATAGAAACATCTCAAGGATGATCAATGTAAACAGGATGCACCTGAGCTCAATTACGAGTCTCAAAGCACAGGGTCTGAATGCTTGTGTAAATAAGACATTTCCGTTTTTTACATTTTGAATACATTTTCCAAATTTCTAAACCTGTTTTTGCTTAGTCATTATGGGGTAATGTGTGTAGACTGAGAGAACATTTTTGGAATCCATTTTAAAATAAGGCTGTAACTTACCAAAATGTGGAAAAAGGGAAGGGATCTGAATACTTTCCAGATGCACTGTAGCAGAAACAGATCTGGGACCGGGCTACTTGAGTCCTACTGCCTATTTGGTTGGTCTGATTATAGACCAGAGCCGTGTGGGCAAATTTCTAATCAAATATGGGGCCTACATAAGCAGCCGTCATAAAGTGGTTTACAGAAACCCAGCCGAAACCCCCAAAGATCACGCAAAGCAGAGGCAGAAGCACATCCGGCCAGGACAAAAGTCCCTTGAAGGCAGGAACCTAGGAAGAAACCAGACTTCCTCTTCACTAAAACCTGTGAACAGATTGACTGGTCTGACTCACGGTGACGTGTCTGGTCTGTCTATATCGGACTGCTCTGACGCATGCTGAAGACCCTCGCTATGTGGAGTATTGTTTCTGCAGTCTGAGTGTGTTCTTGTGCATTTTTATTAGTTTGAACCAATCTGCATTCAGGATTAGACCCACCCGTTGTAAAATGGCATACCATATCTGTATTGTATACTGGTCACCCTATATGAAGTACCACATCTTGCTCCTCTCTCTCCTGTTCTGTGATCTCTGGTGGTTTGCCATACACTGGCCACCTACCTTTCCCCTCATCCCATGCCCCCTCATCCATTCCTCCCCCACTCCCTCCCGGTGGGGTCCGGGTGCCCTGTAGCCGTGGTTAAATCCTCTCTCTGGACAGATGAACGGCCAGGAAGGGTTATCTGACAGAGGAGTTCCTGTTCCTTCTCTACCCACGTTCATTTGTCTGGAGGGCAGCAGAGCAGAACTCTCTCTTTCTCTCTTTGTTTCACACACACACGCTTCGTTTGTCATGCGCGCGCACACACACACACACCGCAGCTTTGTCACACTACCGCATACACACCACTGGGAGAACTGGAGGAAGTAGGGAACGGGATAAGGCGAGTAGCAGATGCGTGAGTGAATGCATGCCTCAGTCGTGTGTGTGCGTGAGTTTACATTCTGTGCATGTGTGCGTCTTCTGCCACAGTCCCAGAATGCAGCAGTGCTGTCAAACCCCAGCCTTAGGAAGCGGCAGTCAGTGATAGGAGATGGACACATTCAGGTCACCTGGAGGAGAAAGGGCCAGCAGCAACACAGAGGCAGTCTCACTGTGATCTCAGCCTGAAGGTTGTGTTGCCTTCTCATTCTGCCTCGGTGACAGGACATCAGGATGCACACTTTCACTCTCTCGCTGACTTAAATCCCTCCAAGGCCGTGCACGGCTTTGCTCTGCGTCTGTATGTGTGTGTATTTTCAGCACAGTCTTTCTCTCGTCACCCTCTTTCTCTTTCTCTCGCTCTCCTATCCCTCTCTCTCCCCTCTCTTTCTCTAGCTCTCTTTCACCCTCTCCCCCTCTTTCTCTCGCTCTCTTTCACCCTCACTCCCCCCTCTTTCTCTCGCTCTCTCCCCCCTATTTCTCGCGCTCTCCTATCCCTCTCTCTTTCTCTCGCTCTCCCCCCTCTTTCTATCACTCTCTTTCACCCTCTCGCCCCATCTTTCTCTCGCTCTCCCCCTCTTTCTCTCGCTCTCTTCCCCCTTTCTCTCGCTCTCCCATCCCCCTCTTTCGCTCTCTCTCCCCCCTTTCTCTCGCTCTCCCATCCCCCTCTTTCGCTCTCTCTCCCCCCTTTCTTTCGCTCTCCTATCCCCCTTTTCTCTCGCTCTCCTATCCCTCTCTCTTTCTCCCCCTTTCTCTCGCTCTCCTATCCCTCTCTCTTTCGCTCTCTCCCCCTCTTTCTCTCGCTCTCCTATCCCTCTTTCGCTCTCCCCCTCTTTCTCTCGCTCGCCTATCCCTCTCTCTCCTATCCCTCTCTCTCCTATCCCCATCTTTCGCTCTCTCCCCTTTTTCTCTCTCTCTCCTATCCCTCTCTCTCCTATCCCTCTCTCTCCTATCCCTCTCTTTCGCTTTCTCCCTCTCTTTCTCTCGCTCTCATATCCCTCTCTATCTTTCGCTCTCTCTCCCCCCTTTCTCTCGCTCGCCTATCTCTCTCTCTCCTATCCCTCTCTCTTTCGCTCTCTCTCCCTCTTTCGCTCTCCTATCCCCCTCTTTTGCTCTCCTCCCTTTCTCTCGCTCTCCTATCCCCCTCTTTCGCTCTCTCTCCCCATTTCTCTCACTCTCCTATCCCCCTCTTTCGCTCACTCTCCCCCCTTTCTCTCGCTCTTCTATTCCCCCCTTTCTCTCGCTCTTCTATTCCCCTCTTTCGCTCACTCTCCCCCCTTTCTCTCACTCTCCTATCCCCCTCTTTTGCTCTCCCCCCTTTCTCTCGCTCTCCTATCCCCCTCTTTCGCTCTCTCTCCCCCTTTCTCTCGCTCTCCTATCCCCCTCCTTCGCTCACTCTCCCCCCTTTCTCTCGCTCTCCTATCCCCCTCTTTCGCTCTCTCTCCCCCCTTTCTCTCGCTCTCCCATCCCCCTCTTTCGCTCTCTCTCCCCCCTTTCTTTCGCTCTCCTATCCCCCTTTTCTCTCGCTCTCCTATCCCTCTCTCTTTCTCCCCCTTTCTCTCGCTCTCCTATCCCTCTCTCTTTCGCTCTCTCCCCCTCTTTCTCTCGCTCTCCTATCCCTCTTTCGCTCTCCCCCTCTTTCTCTCGCTCGCCTATCCCTCTCTCTCCTATCCCTCTCTCTCCTATCCCCATCTTTCGCTCTCTCCCCTTTTTCTCTCTCTCTCCTATCCCTCTCTCTCCTATCCCTCTCTCTCCTATCCCTCTCTTTCGCTTTCTCCCTCTCTTTCTCTCGCTCTCATATCCCTCTCTATCTTTCGCTCTCTCTCCCCCCTTTCTCTCGCTCGCCTATCTCTCTCTCTCCTATCCCTCTCTCTTTCGCTCTCTCTCCCTCTTTCGCTCTCCTATCCCCCTCTTTTGCTCTCCTCCCTTTCTCTCGCTCTCCTATCCCCCTCTTTCGCTCTCTCTCCCCATTTCTCTCACTCTCCTATCCCCCTCTTTCGCTCACTCTCCCCCCTTTCTCTCGCTCTTCTATTCCCCCCTTTCTCTCGCTCTTCTATTCCCCTCTTTCGCTCACTCTCCCCCCTTTCTCTCACTCTCCTATCCCCCTCTTTTGCTCTCCCCCCTTTCTCTCGCTCTCCTATCCCCCTCTTTCGCTCTCTCTCCCCCTTTCTCTCGCTCTCCTATCCCCCTCCTTCGCTCACTCTCCCCCCTTTCTCTCGCTCTCCTATCCCCCTCTTTCGCTCACTCTCCCCCCTTTCTCTCGCTCTCCTATCCCCCTCTTTTGCTCTCTCTCTCCCCCTTTCTCTCGCTCTCCTATCCCCCTCTTTCGCTCTCTCTCCCCCTTTCTCTCGCTCTCCTATCCCCCTCTTTGCTCTCTCTCCCCCTTTCTCTCGCTCTCCTATCCCCCTCTTTTGCTCTCTCCCCCCTCTCCCCCCTTTCTCTCGCTCTCCTATCCCCCTCTTTCGCTCTTTCTCCCCCCTTTCTCTCACTCTCTTTCGCTCTCTCTCCTCCTTTCTCTCGCTCTCTTTCACTCTCTCCCCCCTTTCTCTCGCTCTCTCTCCCCCCTTTCTCTCGCTCTCTTTCGCTCTCTCTCCCCCTTTCTCTCGCTTTTTCGCTCTCTCCCCACCATTTATCTCGCTCTCTCTCCCCCTTTCTCTCGCTCTCTTTCGCTCTCTCCCCCTTTCTCTCGCTCTCTCGCTCTCTCCCCCCTTTCTCTCGCTCTCTTTTGCTCTCTCTCCCCCCTTTCTCTCGCTCTCTCTCCCCCCTTTCTCTCGCTCTCTTTTGCTCTCTCTCCCCCCTTTCTCTCACTCTCTTTCGCTCTCTCTCCCCCCTTTCTCTCGCTCTCTCTTCCCCCTTTCTCTCGCTCTCTTTCGCTCTCTCCCCCCTTTCTCTAGCTCTCTCTCCCCCCTTTCTCTTGCTCTCTTTTGCTCTCTCTCCCCCCTTTCTCTCACTCTCTTTCGCTCTCTCTCCCCCCTTTCTCTCACTCTCTTTCGCTCTCTCCCCCCTTCTCTCTCTCTCACTATAGGAGCTCTATCTTTTCCACTGAGAGGGACAAGCACCAAGCTGCTCCTGTCTAAACCCCTCTCTATCCATCGCTCTCTCTCTCCTTCTGCCCCTCTCCTCCCCTCTCGCTCTCTCCCCCCTCTCCCTTTCTCTCTCCGCCCCTCTCTCCCTCCCTCTCCACCTCTCCCCCCCCCACTCTCTCTCCCCCTACTGTCTCTCTCTCTCCCCCTCACTCTCTCTCCCTCCACTCTCTCTCGTTGCCTCTGGGTCTCCTAATTTATTACTCCTTATCCCTGAATGCAGGGGATTAAATGGGATGAAGGGAGGACTGAAGAGGGTTTCAGCCCAGGATGGAGTTCAACATGTCTGAGGGTCTTCTTGGTCAGGATCTAGCGTTTCCTTTTGTGCATAGAACAGCCTCAAACAAATCTGCTGTTTATGGTTACTGACAAACTACATGCATACTAGAAGAAACATCTACGTGTAGGCACATAACCTCGGTGAAGGAGGTCGTCGAGGTGACTCAGGCTTCAGCTAGCGGTCGAGAAGGGAACTGAAGCCAACTGTTGATGTCAAATTGCTTTTCACAACGTTTACAAGCACAGTCCTCAGATCCTCACAACAGGAAATGGCTCCTATCATGCCTCCAAAGACTCTCTTTCTCTGTACCTTTCTCTCTCTATCCCCTCACACTCTGCTCTTTTAAAAAGACATTTCTCAGCAGCAGGGCTCTCCAGGACTCATGTCCTCCTCACTTTCCATCTCCCCCCTCTACCGCCCCCTCTACTTCCCCTCACCTTCCTCCTTCCTCCTCTACCTCTACCTTTCCCTTAACGGCACACAGTTCCCCTTTTCCACATTTTGTTAGGTTACAGCCTTATTCTAAAATGGATTCAATATTTTTTTTAAACACATCAATCCACACACAAGATGCACACCTGTCTATATAAGGTCAGTCTCAACGTCAACAGTGAAGAGGCGATTCGGGGATGCTGACCTTCTAGGCAGAGTTCCTCTGTCCAGTGTCTGTGTTATTTTGACCATCTTAATATTTTATTTTTATTGGCCAGTCTGAGATATGGCTTTTTCTTTGCAACTCTGCCTAGAAGGCCAGCATCCAGGAGTGGCCTTCTCACTGTTGACGTTGAGACTGATGTTTTGCGGGTACTATTTAATGATGCTGCCAGTTGAGGACTCGTGAGGCGTCTGTTTCTCAAACTAGACACTCTAATGTACTTGTCCTCTTGCTCAGTTGTGCACCGGGGCCTCCCACTCCTCTTTCTATTCTGATTAGAGACAGTTTGCTCTGTTCTGTGAAGGGAGTAGTACACAGCGTTGTATGAGATCTTCAATTTCTTGCATGGAATAGCCTTCATTTCTCAGAACAAGAAATAGACTGAAGAGTTTCAGAAGTTCTTTGTTTCTGGCCATTTTGAGCCTGTAATCGGACCCACAAATGCTGATGCTCCAGATACTCAACTAGTCTAAAGGCCAGTTTTATTGCTTCTTTAATGAGCACAACAGTTTTCAGCTGTGCTAACATAATTGCAAAAGGGTTTTCTAATGATCAATTCGCCTTTTGAAATGATAAACTTGGATTAGTTGACACAACGTGTCATTGGAACACAGGAGTGATGGTTGATGATAATGGGTCTCTGTACGCCTATGTAGATATTCCATTAAAAACCTGCCGTTTCCAGCTACAATAGTTATTTACAACATTAACAATGTCTACACTGTATTTCTGATCAATTTGATATTTTAATGGGAAAAAAAAGTGATTTTCTTTAAAAAACAAGGACAATTCTAAGTGACCCCAAACTTTTGAACGATAGTGTATATACGAATAGTGTGTAAATAGTATTTTTGTTGTCTCTTGTTTTTTTCCCCCAATAGGTAACTTAATATAAGTCCATTTTTATTGAATGTAATATCTTATGTTGTTCTTGTCTATAACGGTTCTATACTTTGTCATGTATATGTGGACCCCGTGTAGAGTGGCTGCTGCATGTGTAGTAGCTAATGTGGATCCTACTAAACTAAACTCACTCTCTAATTACAACGTACACACACACACACATGCTCCTTTTGGACAAGATAAAGGGAAGACGGAGAGAGACATGGACAGAGGGATGAAAAGGGAGAGACTGATGGAGGAGACAGCAGGAGGAGGACGGAGGAATGAGTTTTAACACGACTGGTCACCGCTCCAATTCTCCCCTCAAAGCGGTTTCTTCCCAACTCCCTCTTTCTCTAGTTCTCTCTCTCTTTTGCTCCACCAGAGGCCCTTCTGTGTGTGTGTGTGTGTGTGTGTGTGTGGTTGTTTCAGGTACTATGTCTCCAGGGCCCTGGCCTATATTGCATTATTCATGAAGCATACTCTCCCTCTCCTTCCCTCCATCCACCCCCCTTTCGCCTGAGCTGACCCTTCTGTCATAGTGCAGGGCCTGGGGCAAGTGTGTGTGTTCCTACAGCCAGCAAACTGTCTCTGACAGACTTAAGCCACGTCTACACACGCCTGACACAGTATGGCATGTCTACTGTATGTACATCCTAACTGTTAGCATGGGGAAGTCTTCAGAACAGAGGCGCTAGCCTCTGAGTCAGAATGAGGTATTAATGTCCAGAGTCAGACAGACACCAAGTCTGGACTTGCTTGGATGAGTCTGCAATCTCTCTTCCACCAACTTGTTCTCATTTATTCGTTTTCCTTTTCATTCACTTTTGCTCGCTATCGTTTCCTGTTTTAGTCTCTCCCTCACCCCCACCCCCACCCCTCCTGCTGTGTGTGTGTGTTCCACTAAATAGAGAAATAGATACAATTGCTACAGATCCAAGATGAGATGTTGGCAGACTGTAGTTGGCTGCTCCTAAGCTAATAAATCGTTAATTGTTGGGGTTCTGTATGTATTACTTTTAAGGCTGTCACAGATCCAAATAATTGAGTTAATGCCATTTAGTCAATTGCCAATAATGACCATTTTTGAATGTACTCAAACTTAGCCCTAAAGAAAGATTTTTCCCATGTAAAATCAGTGCACTGAGTTACAGGCTTTCTATGCGAGGGATGGAAACACCCAAATTGCCTACATCAGATTGTTTTTAATACAGCGATTAATGCTTCCAATGGTTTAGTGGGCCTTGTGTTCTTGGAAGTTTAACACTTGCGTACAGCACCCACTCACACACAGCTTTAAGTACAATTAAAGCTTCGGGCATTCTAAATGAGTGTGAATATAGGGAAAGATACCTTACTCTATGTATACAAAGAGCTTTCAAAAACTTGTCCAACAATGTTCGGGAAAACACTAACCGCCTGTACTGTGCAGATTACTTTACACACACACCCTCCCACACCATCTCTCACTATTCACCTCCTCTCACACACACACACCATCTCTCAATATACACCTCCTCTCACACACACACACACCCTCCCACACACTCACACACACACACACCATCTCACTATACACCTCCTCTCTCTCTCACACACACACACACACACACACACACACACACACACACACACAAAACTCTGAAGCATCTCTTTGAGTAGCCTATTCCTGTTCAGTTCTTCCCTGTGCCGTTCAAATGTGTGCATAGCCTAGTCAGTGATCAAGTCATCAGGTTGCTAGGTAACATGACTAGTCAGCTAAACCATTTCGTTTTTCTCAATCCAAAAAACGTAAGGTCTCGCACGAACCAGTGGTAGAAATAGCTCCGGTAATATTTGGCTTCACTTTGACGTGATTTTGGCTAGAGGCACACGACCGGTCTTTGCCAATGTAGCTAAAGGCGCAAGCATTGACTGGAGCTGTGTTCCATGTTGTGTTCCGCGTCTAAAAAAGGTCCGTGCGGAAACGTGTGCGCTTAAAAGCTTCCGTGCGGTGAAGAAATGGAGACTCGATTAATGGTGTCAAAAACGTGTCACGCCAGCGCGTTATTAGCGCGTTTAACTTTTGACAGACCTAATTAATTTACGTTCACAGCTCCCGGTCGATCGAGAGTAAAGTGAAGAGCACACACACATGTCTCTGTGGATTTCAGTGTGTCTGCTCTAACGTCTTTCTCTACAGACACAGCAAGACTGGCATCTCCAGAGTCACTGCGACTCTAATCCAATCCATCTGCTGCTGTGGCACTATTTCAGTTCTACTTCCATGGTGTGTGTGTGTGTGTGTGCACGTGTACCTGCATGAGTATTGATCAGTGACGTCCTCTACGCTCCATCGATCTCCAGTCACCTGTTAACCCCAGGCAGTGTGTTTTATAGGTAACACAGGCCCATTCAGACTCCTACAGTAGATTACAATGGCACTCTCCAACCCTGCCATCCCATACCCCTGTCAACTGTTGCCCTGGATACCTTTGTGTACCCCTACTCCAAGATCAATCTAATTGGCTGGCTCCCCATTTACCAGTCGGCTGCCTGTCCTCAGAGCCAATCAAAATCACTGGATGGAGAAGCAGGTATGAATAAAGGAATGGATGGATGGCTGAATAAATGCCCCTTATCGTTATATTATTGACCGCTGTGTGTTATCTCCCGCATGTTAGAAGCCTATTGTCTGGTGTGTGTGTATAGGGCTTTCGTGCAAGACCAGAAAGGTAATTGAGTGTGTGTATGTGTCCGCTCGCTCTTTGTGTGTCCGTCTATGTATGTCTTTGTCAACAGCAACCACCTGAATGAGCCAATAGTAAGCTGGGGATGATTAGGTGACCGTGATGGTTTGAGGGCCAGATTGGGAATTTAGCCAATACACCGGGGTTAACACCCCTACTCTCATGATAACTGCCAGGGGAACTTTAGTGACCACAGACAGTCAGGACACCAGTTTAACGTCCCATCCGAAAGACGGTATCCTACACAGGGCAATGTCCCCAATCACTGCCCTGGGGCATTGGGATATTTTTTTAGACCAGAGGAAAGAGTGCCTCCTACTGGCCCACCACTTCCAGCAGCATCTGGTCTCCCATCCAGGACCAACCCTGCTTATCTTCAGAGGCAAGCCAGCAGTGGGATGCAGGGTGGTATGCTGCTTGCAGTATCGCTACCTCTCAGCACTGCTCCAATGTATCCTTTACCGTTCCCCTCTCTTACGCCTCCTCGGGTTTCTTATTGGGATGGGTCCACTCACATTTCTACCTGCCGCTCGTTCTCTTTCCCTCACTCTTGCTCTTTCTTCCTCCCTCCCTTTGTGTGTGCGTGTGCGTGCGGGTGAGCGAGCGAGAGGGCCTCTGCTCTATCAGATAGTAGACAATCACAGTAATGTGGTGCAGGCTACCTCTAGACAATCAGACAGAAGACCCTCCCCCGTCTCTGTGTGGGAGCTACCCAGAAGGCATTGTGGCTCTATTGCTTCCCATTTAAGTCAGTGAACCGTGAGCATGACTCCTTCAGATCCTTAATGTTTCTGCTTTCTAGAACAATACATGCTCATTTAGATGCTTTTATCCTCCACTACCTACAGGTGACTTGACTCCGTGTGGTATGCGGTCCATGTGAGAGTTTACCAACCAACGTAAACACAACAACCACCATACTTGACCAAGGAGTCCCTGTGGATAAGATATACACTTACTAATCACGTTTTGATAAATTGGAGCTTTTCGCGGAAAGTCAAATGAGCCGTATCTATCGGATGAAGTAAAAAGAAAAGCGCGACGCCAAACACGAGCAAACGAAGCATAAACAACATTCTGAAGGCAATGCTTCCTGCCCGGCACAAACTAATGTATCAAATTAAATTAGCTCCTGACTAACGATCGAATAAACGGAACGGCAATTATGCATTTATTCATTCCAATGAAAGAACAATGAGTTCTCCGAAACAATGTCATCTGTAAAAAGGCGGGTTGGTTTTGAAGTGCTCGACTATAATCAAACTCTGGCTCTCCTAATCAGGAGACCTCAATTGTGCTGTCTAAAGTGATTTGTGGGAACATTCGTTCGCCATTTTCTGGCAATTCTTGAAGCAAATAAGGCACCCTTTAATGTTTTGTTTTCCAGGACACACATTCGCGGGTAAAGAAAGCCTAATTGGTTAGATTTGTTTTTTGCAATAACAGTCCTTCAACCGTAATCATCCTTTAACCTAACAAGAAAGATGTTTTTGAATGAGTCAAAAGAAACGTTACTAACAGTGTTTCTACACTTGAGGTTGCCGATCACTTCATCAGATGTTGAGCCTGACAGTCATTTTTTTGTCCGTTCTCAAGTACTAGGTTTAATCTCAGCGGTCTTTTCGGAGGACGAAAAGCGTAGCTTGCCCTGCTACAGAAGACCGTGAGAAATAGTTTTATACTATAATAATAATATGCCACTTAGCAGCCGCTTTTATCCAAAAGCGACTTAGCCCATGCTTGCGTACATTTGCGTACATGTGGTCCCGGGAATCAAAACCCACTATCCCGGCGTTGCAAGTGCCTTTCTCTACCCACTGAGCTACAGAGGTGAGAGGGCAAGAGTGAGTAGGCTTCAAATGACACGTAGCTAATGGCATCTGGAGCATCGCAAATCGCAGAGAACTTTTACAATGGCTGAAATGGCCCTCTATAGAATATGATGGTCACTAGTTACTACAGCCACAAAGTATTTTGGCTATTATTGTAGAAAATCATGAAAACCAAGAATGTGCTTTTTGTTTTTAATTTAAGGTTAGGTTTAGGCATAAGGTTAGCATTGTGGTTGAAGTTAAAATCACATTCTAAGAAGATTAGTAAGTAGAAATAGGCAGGGTTAAAGGCTTTGTGGCTGTGGGAAATGGTGACGGCCACACTTGGAGGGTTCACAGTTCACAATCCCTTTCATGGTGACTCTTGGCCTCTTCGTGGGGATTTCTCTCGGATTAATTTGTCTCCCAAGCACGTCTTGACTGTGTTGTGATTTGCAGTTGACATCTTGTGACGGAGTTGCCATCTGTGCGTTTCGGAATGTGTGTCTCTCAGCTCTCTCCTCGTGTGTGTATATAGAGACGTGGTCAGAGCTGGCTGTGATGTCACCGCTGCTTCCTGTCTCGGTCTTGTCACTTCCCCTCGAATAAACTGTCGGGACGTCTAATATGCCCAGCTGGCCCTGTCGCGAGCCCCCGTCTGACAGGAAATGTGAGTGTGTAGTCAGGTTTGTGTGTGTGATTGTCTCTGTGATAATACCAGGTTGCATGTGTCCTGATGGCGATCACTGTGAAGGTCAGATCGAGGAGGGTTTTTTATTAAGATGTGACACTCATCCATCCGGCTCTGTCTGGAATTCGAAAACAAACGTAATACTGATCTATGGGTCATCTTTCTAGGGGGTCCAGAAACTTTTAGACCAGAGGAAAGAGTGCCTCCTACTGGCCCTCCAACACCACTTCCAGCAGCATCTGGTCTCCCACCCAGGACAAACCCTGCTTATCTTCAGAGGCAAGCCGGCAGTGGGATGCAGGGTGGTATGCTGCTGGCAGTATCACTACCTCTCAGCACTGCTCCAATGTACCCTTTACCGTTCCCCTCCCTTACGCCCCTTCAGGTTTCTTATTGGGAGGGGTCCACTCACATTTCTACCTTCCGCTCGTTTTCTTTCCCTCACTCTTGCTCTTTCTCCCTGCCCCTATCTTCTCACACTCTCTCGCTTCCTCCCACTCACTCTCTCTCTCTCTCTCTCTCTCTCGCTTCCTCACACTCTCTCTCGCTTCCTCCCACTCACTCTCTCTCTCGCTTCCTCCCACTCACTCTCTCTCTCACTTCCTCCCACTCTCTCTCGCTTCCTCCCACTCTCTCTCTCTCTCTCTCTCACTTCCTCCCACTCTCTCTCGCTTCCTCCCACTCAATTAAATTCAAGGGGCTTTATTGGCATGGGAAACATATGTTAACATTGCCAAAGCAAGTGAAGTAGATAATATACACAAGTGAAATAAACAATAAAAATTAACAGTAAACATTACACTCATAGAAGTTCCAAAAGAATAAAGACCCTCTCTCTCGCTTCTTCCCACTCTCTCTTTCTTGCTTCCTCTCTCTTTATCTCTCTCTCCCTCTCTTTATCTCTCTCTTTATCTCTCTCTTTATCTCTCTCTTTATCTCTCTCTTTATCTGGGGCGGCAGGGTAGCCTAGTGGTTAGAGCGTTGGACTAGTAACCAGAAGGTTGTGAGTTCAAACCCCCGAGCTGACAAGGTCTGTCGTTCTGCCCCTGAACAGGCAGTTAACCCACTGTTCCCAGGCCGTCATTGAAAATAAGAATTTGTTCTTAACTGACTTGCCTGGTTAAATAAAGGTAAAATAAAAATAAAAAATCTCTCTCTCTCTCTCCCGTTCAAGGTCATGTTTCTCCCTCATCTGACCACTGAGTCAGTGTGCTGTCAGTGTCAGGCTGTCACTGCTGACCCTGCACTGTTACCCCCCCCCCCCCCTGAGACACACACACACACACACACACACACACAGAGAGATCACATCAGCTGACATGTATGCTGTCCTGTGTCAGGGCTGTGGAGAAAGAGATCGCTGCCCCATCCCAATAAGAAACCTGAGGGGGGAGTAAGAGAGGGGAACGGTAAAGGGTGCAGGGAGCAGTGCTGAGAGATAACGATACAGAGGGCAGAATAGATCGCTGCCCTTAAAGTAAACAACCCACCTACAGAATGTGTACTACTGTCGTTCTATCTCTAGGACGTTGTAGGTACACTGGAGACACATCATATTCAAACTGACTGACAGAGACTGTTGGTCTATGTGAAGGAGAAAGGATTTAGATAGTCTAGACCAGGGATCGGCAACTTTGATGGAGTAGGGCCTGTCATGCCAAATAATGTCCCCCGGCCAAAAGTGTCCCCCTCTACATCACAATGGGATTCGATAGTTAGCGTCCGTTGCTATATCAGCGGTGTGCTGACCTAATGATTAGAATTTTGGAGATTACAGACTAAACGTTCTTACGTTCTTGTCATCATCGATGAGCAAACAAGGCTGATTTCCGCGACAATTTCGCTGTTTAAACAAGTTTTGTTGAGCTAATAAAATCAAAAAACAAAGAACTACTTTTGGGCACCTTACAACACGAAACCCATGTCTTAAACGTTGCTCCGTTTCAGAAATGGCAAAGAAAACGTGTAATCTGCTTGACACATTTAACGTTACTTAGCTTACAGGACACGACGTCAACTGATTTCCACGGCGTTCAAATGTAAATCTGCTTGATTCATACCCTGGCTTCCCTTTTCTACACTGAAATCATTTCACATGTCCTCTATCTCGCATCGTAGGTCCTCGGACTCCACAATGAATCATGTGGAACTACTAAATAACATCAAAGGAAACCTTACAGCTTCCAATAATGAACACCTTGTGAAGCAGCTGTGAAAACCAACCCGGCAATATTTAGGATTTGAATACATAAACTTTTGATAGAGTTTTTGGTACAGTTGTGTCATTCATTTCTTTTCTTCATTATTGTTTTTTTTTGTACACACACAGACCCCAGGTCTGTCGAATTCGGCCTGTCACTTGTTCTCAACAGGCAGCCAGTCTCAAACGGGGGACTTAAAGACAGAGACTGCAAAGTCCAGGCACTGCTGCTCTGTTTGTGTTTTTAGTTCATCTGTGTATCTTTTTATTTGACCAGGCAAGTCAGTTAAGAACAAATTCTTATTTACAATGACGGCCTAGGAACGGTGGGTTAACTGCCTTGTTCAGGGGTTGAACAACAGATTTTTACCTTGTCGGTTCGGGGATTCGACCCCAGCAACCTTTCGGTCACTGGCCCAACGCTCTAACCTGCCACCCCTCACATCTCACATATTATGTTCCCGGTATGATGGAGCAAGAGAACTCTCTTAGCAGATAACTACAGCGTGACAATAACAGTAGTTGTAGGTGATGTAATGAAAAGTTGGAGGGGAGGTTGGTAATGGAGAACATCAGGTGGATCCACGTCTGGGTGTTGGACAGAACCCTCTAGGTCCTAGAGAACCCGGAGCAGAGTTAAAGGGAACGGGGTAGGAGACCGAGACGGAAACAAGCCAACACACAGGTTTTACACATCACAGTGAGGGAATGTGATGGATTCGTGCGTTGTTGTCCAATAAATGAACAGCGGCCAATCATCTTTACCTGGTATAAAACCCCCACATCCTTCTCAGTCCGTGCCTGAAGGTGGTACTCAAAGGCATTCTGATCCGGTTGGACAACTTCCACCACATCAAGGTGGGGTTTCAGTGATCTGAAAGTACGTGATACAAAAGTAGCAGTAGACAAACAGCAACACTAAGTCAATCACACATTGGAAACGCTACAGCATATGTAATAATTGTATTTACTATTGCGTTGTTTACCTCAGTCAACAGCTGCAGCTGCCGTCCGTACCCGGCCAGGATGCTGCTGTTGTCCGCAAAGAGTGTAAGACATTGAAACATGTCTGATTATGTACCATGGAGAAACAAATTGTAAAAAAAAAAGAAATTAAACAAACCATTGGTGACCGAATATAACCTCTAACATCCGTACCTTGTTCCAGCGTTCATGACCTCGGCCACTCAAGATGACCTCAGGAGAACCTTGGAGGTGGCCTTGATAAGTATCATGCCAAACGAAAATCAATTTTTGGTTCCAAGCACCCTTTTTAATGGGTTACAGAAGGGAATTTAGAGTTAAGCGCGTACTCTTCCTGTACTGACCTTAATGGGTATTGCCTCCGCCCACTTGGTAAAGTGATTGATCGCCGGCAGACACCAGCTGTTGCCATTCCTGGATTTCGTGAAGGGTCCGATAAGGTCCACTCCTAACATTTAAAGCGTTAGAGAGAAGATGACTATATTCTTACCTGTATCTGTGTCATACAGTATGCAGATGTTCATATTTGTAAGGATACTGACACACACACACACACACACATTCTGTAATATTGAACTCTGCTGTGGTCAAATAAAGCAACCATTACAAAACAACTTATCAGGGCAAAATGTGAATTGGGACACTTACCGATCATGTGCCACGGTGAAACAACTTTGACGGGCTTCAACCCCGGCGCCACAGTCTTCATCCTCTCAGACCTCTGGCAGGCTAGACAAGGTACTGACCTTTAAGCAAAAAATAACACATTGAAACATTGTGTGCTCTCTGATATGACCATAATCATAATCATTTCAGATATAATAGAATGTGATTGATAAACAAAAGGTTATTTCACTTGCCCAGCTGTCCAATTCCCCACCAGGGGAAGCGTAGGTTGATTTTGGCATTCATACGCTCCACTTCGAAATGTCCAGCATGCATCTCTGTCAGCACGGCCTCCTTTTCCCCCGTAGTTAAAACCACCCTCCTCTGTGGCTGGCCATCCTTCCCCCGGAGGTAGATAAGATTGCCTAACAAGTTGGAAGGGAAGAGGTGTTGAAATACTTGAGTCTAAGTATATTTGCACTGCTGTCTTTCTCTGTTTCTCTCTCTCCATCTCTGTCTGTCTTCCACTCTCTTCCCACCTCTCGCTCCCTCTCTCTTTCTCACTTTCATCCTTTCTTTCTCACTTTCTTCCTCCCCCTCTCTGTGTCTGTCTAGCGAAGAGACCTAATTTAAACCTATCCATTTTGATTGATCAGTTTGAACTTCTAGCCAGACACCTCAATATGACAGACTTATAACTATATCAGGTTACAGCCACATAATTCTACACATTTTGCCATGGGGTGTAGAGAAGAGTTTGCAATTTTACGTTTAATTTCATTTTTAAGTTAAGTTCATTTTGTGCAATTCTACTCATTCTGCCATGGGGCGGAGAGAGAAAATGAGACGTTTTGCATCTAATTTCCTGCAATTCTACAACAATAAAATTCCAGAGGGTGGGGGGCAACTGCTGCTCCTCAAGATGAGTTATCTGTGGCCCCCACCCCCATCAAAGTTGCCCATCCCTGGTCTAGACTGTCTAATCCCTTTCTCCTTCACAGAGACCAACAGAGTTCCTCTTTAATGCTGAAATTCAGTGTGTGTGTGTGTGTGTGTGTGTGTGTGTGTGTGTGTGTGTGTGTCTATCATTAGCTAGTGACAGACAGGCCTGTGCTGTGTGTTCCAGGGTTGAGCAGGGCCAGCCGCTAGTGCGTCTCTGTGTGACTGACTGACTGTCTCAGCTATATTTCTGTCCCTTCGTCCTTTCCCTGTTCTCACTGTTCTCACTACTCTGCTGCTATTTCAGCTCTTTTGTCAGGACACCGCCAGCACCACCATGAATAATTGACTCTGAGAGAAACGTGTGTGTGTGTATATTAAGACAACCTGCTCATACAAACACACACAGCAGGGGTAGAGCTCTATACCTTTTCATCATGTGATTGTGTGTGGGTTGTGCGTGAGTGTCTGTCAGTGTATAATAACTGTTATGAGCCCCCTTTTTTTTTTTAAAGGAACAAAACCGAGCTAAACATCCCAAATACTCATGGCATACATCCCATGGCTCGCTCCCCATCACTGCAATGAAATGCATCTACCTCGCAAAGAAATGCAGCGAGGAGTTCCAGAACAAACCTAATTCCCAACAGCGATGTTCACTATTATAAGATCAAGCCCCAAACCGCTAACCATCGAGTCTCTGGCGGGAACTGACTCTAACATAGTAAAACTGAAATATCTGTAACAACACTACCATCAGTATCTGTAGCAGCAGGGTTAACAACACAACATGCTTTCCTGGCTCTCTTTGTGGATTTAGCCAGAAGCTCTTTGGTACACTTATTGATTTTGAGCTGGGCAGGTTGGCTCTGTCGGAGTCTCTGGCCCCAGTGGTGGGTCTGTGTGAATACTGACTGGCTGACCGACTGATACTGCGTGTCAGAGAGCTGTCTCCTTCGTTGGGTTCTAGGTGTCCTCGGGGTACGGGTAGATCGAAAGATGAAGATGAGAGAGAGGGATGGCGGAACGTAGTGCGAGGGCAAGGGAGGGCGGATGTAGAGTGTGAGAAGTGAAAGGGAGGGAGGGGGGTGGTTGGAGGGAACATGAGGGTCGGAGGACAAGAATGAAGGGAAGGGATTGAAGGGAGAGGGAGGAGGGAGACCCGGGGAGGACAAGATGCAGAAGGAGAAGTAGAGAGGTGAAGGACCAATTGATGGGATTTTCTACAATCTACCGACTTGTCTATAGCAACCTCTGTCTGGCTTTGAGAGAAGCCAATCATAGCTTCTTCTCTGGGTGTGTGTGTGTGTGTGTTTGTGGGTGCGCGGCGGGCATTCATGTGTCAGCCGTGTGTGTGTGGGCCCGCGTGAGTCCACACTCTGTTTGCATATGAATGATAGCAGTGTTTCTCATTCCTAAATTTGACCCCAAAACACTTGAGGCTTTAGTTCCACGTGATGACCTGATCCAGACGGGACGTGTTTGTCGGTCGAAGTAATTTGTTGTGGTTCAAATATACCAAACGGGCAGACGTGGCAGTTTCAATTACGGGTTCCAGAATGCAGAATAAATCAATGATCATTTATACATGTATATTTATATCATTCAACATAATGATTTTTTCGGTTTTCAAAAAAAAAAAACGGCCGGGATGACAGTTTCTCAAACACCAGTTATGGGTGATGAGTTCATCGAACAGCTTCTCGAACAACAGAGGCTACTACAATCCCCAAACGTTTCCTCAAGTATTCCCAACCAGGGGAAGTTTTGGAAAAGTACAATAACCTATGTCGAACCAGCTGCGATCAATACTGCATGTAGTGTACAGAAGTTGAGTACGAGGTCTGCATAATTACGGTCTTCTTGACAGAGGGATCCTCCCGATGTGGATTGAAAAGTAAAGAGAGAGTTTTTTTTTTTTTAATGAAGTACTAAGCAGCCTTGCTCGGAGCGATATAGTGCTCAAAGAGGACTGGAGGTCAGCCCAGAGGGAGCGAGAGACAGAGGTGAATTGAGAGATTCGGAAACTGCTCCGGGGGTGGAAGAAATCGACGCAAACGCCCACACAACTAGAACCAACATGGGTAGAGGGTGTGAACCGCTGCTGACCTCTGCTGACCTTTATACTTCGGGGCGAAGAGTTGGTTTGGAGACGGCATGGTTTGAAAAAGCGTGCATGTTTTTCTTTGACTTTGGTTGTAGTTTTTCATCGTGCATTCTGGTAATTCTGGTGGTTATTTTCCCCCTACAGACCGTCCTTGATAACAGTGTGCTAACTGTGACTAGTGACAATGTGGTCTAAAGTATGTGTACAGCCTGATTTCAGAATAGTTTCACTCAGTGCTAGACACACACACACACACACACACACACACACACACACACAAACTCATCGGGACTGCGTACCGGCACCTCAAATGTTGTACTGCTTGTGTTCCTGCACCTCTTCTAGAATATTAGCTTAACAGTATTGCATTTACTAATTACAAACAGTACCGGCACCTATTTCAGTCAACGTGGAGCTCTGACAGTTTCACTCCCTGGTACGTGCTGTTCTAGCTTACATGGTTTTATTTAAAGCACAGCACTGTCTGTCTGGGAGTGTCTGCTCTTGTCTGAATCACTTTACTCCAGACTAAAACGTCTGGTCCGTAGGCCTAATGGAGGAGAGAACGTGAGAGGGGAGCCATGAACACTAGTGATGAGGGGAAAAAAATAGATACAGTTACATATTATTTTTGACTACATATGTTATCGTATCGTTTTGACTATCACAATATTATTTTTTGTGCTAGTTGGCTGTACCTGCGGCAAAATGTATAGCTTGTTCTCGATCTTCTTTTTAAAGAGGGATTTGTTTTTCTTCAGCAGAAATATGGTGAGAAATACCCTACAAGTGTGTGGACACCTGCTCGTTGAACATCTCATTCTAAGATCATGGGCACTAATATGGAGTCGGTCCCCCCTTTGCTGCTATAACAGCCTCCACTCTTCTGGGTCGGCTTTCCACTAGATGTTGGAACATTGCTGCGGGGACTTGCTTCCATCCAGCCACGAGTATTAGTGAGGTCGGGCACTGATGTTGGGCGATTAGGCCTGGCTTGCAGTCGGCGTTCCAATTCATCCTAAAGGTGTTCGATGGGGTTGAGGTCAGGGCTCTGTGCAGTCCAGTCACGTTCTTCCACACCAATCTCGACACACCATTTCTGTATGGACCTCGCTTTGTGCACGGGGACCCCATTGTCAATCTGAAACAGAAAAGGGCCATCCCCAAACTGTTGCCACAAAGATGGAAGCACAGAATCGTCTAGGATATCATTCTATGCTGTAGCGTTAAGATTTCCCTTCACTGGAGCTAAGGTGCCTAGCCCGAACCATGAAAAACAGCCCCACACCATTATTCCTCCTCCATCAATCTAACAGTTGGCACTATGCATTCAGGCAGGTAGCGTTCTCTTAGCATCCGCCAAACCCAGATTTGTCCGTCGCACTGCCAGATGGTGAAGCGTGATTCATCTCTCCAGCAAATGCGTATCCACTGCTCCAGAGTCCAATGGCGGTGAGCTTTACACCACTCCAGCCAACCATTGTGCATGGTGATCTTAGGCTTGTGTGTGGCTGCTCGGCCATGGAAACCCATTTCATGAAGCTCCTGACAAACCGTTATTGTGATGACGTTGCTTCCAGAGGCTGTTTGGAATTCAGTAGTGAGTGTTGCAACCGAGGACAAACTATTTTTACGCGCGTCAGCACTCGGCGGTCCCGTTCTGTGAACTTGTGTGGCCTACCACTTCGCGGCTGAGCCGTTGTTGCTCCTAGATGTTTCCACTTCACAATAACAGCACTTACAGTTGATCGGGGCAGCTCTAGCAGGGCAGGAATTTGACAAACTGACTTGTTGGAATGGTGGCATCCTATGACGGTGCCACGTTGACATCACTAAGATCTTCAGTAAGGCCCAATCTACTGCCAATGTTTGTCTATAGAGATTGTATGGTGGTGTGCTCGATTTTATACACCTGTCAGCAACGGGTGTGGCTGAAATGGCCGAATCCACTAATTTGATGGGGTGTAGTGTATGTTTGGAGAGTTGAATCGCAATGAAATCACAGTATCGAATCGCAATACATATAGAATTGTGAGAATCGCAATCCATATCGTATCGGCACCTAAGTATCATGATAATATAGTATCGTGAGGTCCCTGGCAATTCCCAGCCCTAATGAACACCAGATCTGACAAGCCATATTATTCCCATTTGCAGAATGAGAGTTTGCTGATAAAACACAGTTTTTTCAGTGTAGTGTGAAATCATTTTTTTAAAGAGAGAAGGTTGTTTGAGCATAAGAGATGGTGTTATGTCATGTAGAGGAAAGAAACAAGAGACTCCCCCTCCTCCCCTGTTTTATCCCTCCTCCTAGTCATCTCCTTTGCACTTAAATGCTTGACTTTTTTATTTTTTCCTTCCTCTCCATTGTCCCCTCGCCTCTTTCCAACTCCCCTCTTCCTCTTTCCAACTCCCCTCTTCCTCTTTCCAACTCCCCTCTTCCTCTTTCCAACTCCCCTCTGCCTCTTTCCAACTCCCCTCTGCCTCTTTCCAACTCCCCTCTGCCTCTTTCCAACTCCCCTCTGCCTCCCTCCAACTCCCCTCTGCCTCCCTCCAACTCCCTCCAACTCCCCTCTGCCTCCCTCCAACTCCCTCCAACTACCTCTCTCCACTAACTTTTTCCTGACATCCTTTTTTCTCGTCTCCTCTTTTCCCCTCCCTTTTTGTTGTTCTCTTTTTCTTAATCATTGACTTTTCTGCGCACTCCTCCTGACGCCATCTTGTGTGTCTTAATTAAAACGCAGACAGGCTGCTAAGGAAGAAAAGGAAAAAAGAGGGAGAGAGGAAATGAATGAAAGAAGACTGTGTTAATTACACAACAAGGTCAGCGTAGTTTTACCCTCACAGCTTAATTGCAGCCCCTGATTACGTTTTGGGCCTCATCTTTTTTTTATTCAAACAGCGGGCCTGACAAACTACAAGAATTACCACAGCTGAGTGCGAGAGGGAGGGGAGGGAGGGACGGACAAGGGCTCATTCATGATCGGGTGTTGCCGTGCTGACAGGGTGAGCAAAGTGTGTGTTGGGGAGTCGGTGGGTGAAGTCGTAACGACACATTACACACAGCGTGAGTGGACTGTGTGCGCGTGATGGAGTGTGATACAACAATAAGCCATTAAACCCAGCGAGGGGCTACGGATGCAGACTGTTCTGAGCTCATCCATCTCTCTAATGGAGCGTCTGTCCCTCATCAGACAGACAGGGTCACTCTTACTCACGACCGGCCTCCTACAGCCTCATCTATCCATCCATCCATTACACTGTTTCATGGATCTGAAAAGGGGGAATTGTTTTTAGTTTCTCTCTTGGGAACATGGCCCACCGTGGGCGAACTTGCGCCCCTGGTCTACGTAGGTCAGAGGTCAGCTTCATGCTGACTGGAGATAACCTCGGTCCATTCGCCTGTGCCCTGTCTGTGGTATTAGGCTTTTGACCTTTACCGTAAGCATTTACACACACACACACACACACTCTCTAAATGACTTATTCACGCTCCAGAGCTGTGCTAATCCCTGACCTCTCCATTGATCTTCACAAAGACTAACTATCGGACAGAACACTGGGCCCACAGCCCATACACTGTAGAAGGACTACTTCTACTGCCAAAGACATGTCTGGTTATTCCAACAAAGAAGCAACGTAAAAGCAGTGTCAGTTAACCAACATACTTAGATCAGACATACAACGAAAAAATTGAAACGAAATGAGTGTATTGTATTAATTCCTTTAGGGGATTTGATGGGTGTAGTGGTTCTTTGAATGTGGAACTGGGAAAGTGTCACTGGGAAAGTGTCACTATTCGCGTCCTCTTCCTCTTCGAATCAATTTACCCCGGCCTGGAAATCTGTCCAATCAGGTTCAGAAGCTGACGTCTCCCGTTCTCATCATTGTCATGGAATCCATTTTGTCAGTGTTTTGGGCCATATCTGGGTCACCAGCTTAATGACACTGGTCCGTTTGATATGAAATGTAGTAATGATGCATTTTCGCCTTTTTGTTTTATCCGCTTCCTTCGAGCTCAATGCGAATCGGCCTCTTGGAAGCGTATCTGTTCGAACAGGGGTTGGTGCGCGAGAAAGCAAGACGGGGGGGGGGGGGGGGGGGGGCGAGTGTGTCTGCACACACAAACACGCACCCTTTTTCCATAATTCCCCGGCGTGAATGGAACCACGTCATTTGCGTAGATGATTGAATATTCTGAGAGCGTGAATTCGGGGGGGGAAAGCCCGTCACAGCGTATTATGGCTGAGGTCTGAGGCCTGCTTCGCAGGGTTTTTCACTTTTTCATCATTTCCTTTCTTCCGCATGTATTTTCTGTCAGGTCTTCCTCGGAGCAGACATTCCCCCCCTACGACTCCCGTGTGTTTTGTCTTCGTATTGCTCAAGGCGTACACATCTACATCTACATCTTCAGTACATGATGTGCAACGACAAGACCGGTGGACGACGTTGAGACACACATACACACATACAGGCAGGCAGGTGCATACACACACACACACACACACACACACACACACACACACACACACACACACACACACACACACACACACACACACACACAGGGCTACAGGGTTGTTTGGTGCTGCACGCTGTGCCCATCTTGCCCTCTGTGTCTCCTGTGAGGAGTGACAACTGTGTGAATGTGTGCTGGAGCGTGACGACGATGGTGATCATCAGTGGAATGAGATCACTCAGCCTTGGACACCACGGATGACTGCGGGGACACACACACACACACACACACGACAGTGATACTGACCCAGCCCTCCTGCGGTGTCACCCCGTCTCTAGTACACACGTGCGTTAGAACACAGACGGACAGACACTTATCTCCAGTTTCCAGACTTCAGCAGTAAAATGGGAGGCTGGTTAGGCAGAGGGTTTGCACAGGCTGATAATACATGTTCATTCTCTCGCATGTTGCGCAGGGGTGAATGGTGTCAAAGGTGTGGAATTGTGTGTGTGGCTGGGGGGGCTCGAGTGAGACGTGTGTGTTTGTACTCCCGTGTATGTGTATGAACGGCGCAAGCAGGTACAGTTAGTCAGCCACCAACTGTGCAAGTTCTCCCACTTAAAAAGATGAGAGAGGCCTGTAATTTTCATCATAGGTACACTTCAACTATGACAGACAAAATGAGAAAAAAAATCCATAAAATCACATTGTAGGATTTTTTATGAATTTACTTGCAAATTATGGTGGAAAATAAGTATTTGGTCACCTACAAACAAGCAGGATTTCTGGCTCTCACATACCTGTAACTTCTTCTTTAAGAGGCTCCTCTGTCCTCCACTCATTACCTGTATTAATGGCACCTGTTTGAACTTGTTATAAGTATAAAAGACACCTGTCCACAACCTCAAACAGTCACACTCCAAACTCCACTATGGCCGAGACCAAAGAGCTGTCAAAGGACACCAGAAACAAAATTGTAGACCTGCACCAGGCTGGGAAGACTGTATCTGCAATAGGTAAGCAGCTTGGTTTGAAGAAATCAACTGTGGGAGCAATTATTAGGAAATGGAAGACATACAAGACCACTGATAATCTCCCTCGATCTGGGGCTCCACGCAAGATCTCACCCCGTAGGGTCAAATCCTGCAGTGCCAGACGTGTCCCCCTGCTTAAGCCAGTACATGTCCAGGCCCGTCTGAAGTTTGCTAGAGAGCATTTGGATGATCCAGAAGAAGATTGGGAGAATGTCATATGGTCAGATGAAACCAAAATATTACTTTTTGGTAAAAACTCAACTCGTCGTGTTTGGAGGACAAAGAATGCTGAGTTGCATCCAAAGAACACCATACCTACTGTGAAGCATGGGGGTGGAAACATCATGCTTTGGGACTGTTTTTCTGCAAAGGGACCAGGACAACTGATCAGTGTAAAGGAAAGAGTGAATGAGCCCAGGTATCGTGAGATTTTGAGTGAAAACCTCCTTCCATCAGCAAGGGCATTGAAGATGAAACGTGGCTGGGTCTTTCAGTATGACAATGATCCCAAGCACACCGCCCGGGCAACGAAGGAGTGGCTTCGTAAGAAGCATTTCAAGGTCCTGGAGTGGCCTAGCCAGTCTCCAGATCTCAACCCCATAGAAAATCTTGGGAGAGAGTTGAAAGTCTGTGTTGCCCAGCAACAGCCCCAAAACATCACTGCTCTAGAGGAGATCTGCATGGAGGAATGGGACAAAATACCAGCAACAGTGTGTCACAACCTGGTGAAGACTGACAGAAAACATTTGACCTCTGTCATTGCCAACAAAGGGTATATAACAAAGTATTGAGATAAACTTTTGTTATTGACCAAATACTTATTTTCCACCATAATTTGCAGATAAATTCATTAAAAATCCTACAATGTGATTTTCTGGATTTGTTTTCTTCTCATTTTGTCTGTCATAGTTGAAGTGTACCTATGATGACAATTACAGGCCTGTCTCATCTTTCTAAGTGGGAAAACTTGCACAATTGGTGGCTGACTAAATAGTTTTTTGTCCCACTGTAGGTAGCGAGGGTGTGTGTGCGCTCGCCCGTGATCTGACCTGGGTGAAATGGTTGTCATCCCTCAGAGGGACACAAACACACCCGGGAGTTGTCATAGCCAATCCCTCCTCAGACACAAGGCTAGATAAGATGGAGGGAGAGGGAAGGACTGAGAGTGAGAGAAGACAGAGCAGGTGAATGAGGGAAAAGATTGAATGACACACACACACACACACTTTGACTCGGCCCAAAGACTGCATGGACCACTCGAATATGGTTAGATAAGAGCAGTAGATAACACTTATCAACTGAAAAGACGCTTCAGAAAGGGAGACGGAGAGATGGATTGGAAGACGAGGGAGGGAATGAATGGAGCGCGGAGGGAAAGAAAGGCAGCCGTTTAGCTAAGAGGTGAGTCCAGAGGCCTGTTCCCACGGACATGGGGCTCTCGTGGTGTTCTCTAATCCAATGAAGGGACCGAGTTAGACAGAGGGAGAGGGGAGTAGAAGGAATGAACAGGACAAGCGATGGATGAATAGAACACTGAACGAAGTGGAGGGGGAGAGAGAGAGAGAGAGAGGCATGACACAGAGCCATTCATTGAGCAGGGACGGCTGGGGCTGGGAGAGAGAGAGCGAGGGACTCACTCTTTAGGCCGAACTCCCCAGTAATTGTCTAGTGTGATTAGGACGGAGAGGGGGATGAGAGGAGCGGCGTAATATCCAGTAATTGAAGCCCTCTTCTGCCATTGTTCCAGCACACACCGATAAGCCCAGGGAGACGAGGGAGGGAGAAAGTGTGAGAGGCATTGAGCGGGGTTGTGAGAAAGGGAGGGAGGGAGTGGAGTAACATTAGTCAAATGTGGCTTCAACATCAGACTTGCAACTTTTCTCAGTGTTTACACTAGCCTTGGATGTGGCATGGCCAAAGCCACAATTCTGCTTCATGCGTGAATTCAGCTATTGGCATACCGTAAATACCTTAGTATATAGACTGCGGTGTACTTATTCTAAAAGCCTTTCATTTTAAATTTGGCTAACAGCTAAAACGCTGCCTACTGGTATTAAGGTAATTCTTGCAGGGATATGTGGTGTGGGGGAGCCGTTGTCGTTACACAGTATCACTCAGAGGGGGGGTATACGGTCAAAGAGAGATTTGATTCTAAATCGGTCCTCTTTTCACGACACAGGCATCTCTCCTTGACCTAGTTTGTGTCTTCAAAGTAGTGTAAAGGAGGAGATGAGAGGTGGCAGGATGTGAGTTAGAGCTGGAGGAAGAGAGGAGGGGGGGGTTGACAAGGCAAGGATGAGTAGGAGGAGTATAAACGAGAGAGTGGAAGGAGAAAATAAAGCTTTGTAAACAGCGTCTCCCTTCAACGCCTGTGCGCTTGTCTTTCCACATCTCTCGGCGGCAGCCTTCGTCTTTGATTGTAAGGTGCCGTTTGTGTGCAGACGACACCATTCTGTAAACTTCTGGCCCTTCATTAGACACTGTGTTAACTAACCTCCAGACGAGCTTCAATGCCATACAACTCTCCTTCCGTGGCCTCCAACTGCTCTTAAACGCAAGTAAAACTAAATGCATGCTTTTCAATCGATCGCTGCCTGCACCTGCTCGCCCGTCCAGCATCACTACTCTGGACGGCTCTGACTTAGAATACGTGGACAACTACAAATACTTAGGTGTCTGGTTAGACTGTAAACTCTCCTTCCAGACTCACATCTCCAATCCAAAATAAAATGTAGAATCGGCTTCCTATATCGCAACAAAGCATCCTTCACTCATGCTACCAAACATACCCTCGTAAAACTGACCATCGTACCGATCCTCGGTTTCGGTGATGTCATCTATAAAATAGCCTCCAACACTCTACTCAACAAACGGGATGCAGTCTATGACAGTGCCATCCGTTTTGTCACCAAAGCCCCATACACTACCCACCATTGCGACCTGTACGCTCTCGTTAGTTGGCCCTCGCTTCATACTCGTCGCCAATCCCACTGGCTACAGGTTATCTACAAGTCTCTGCTAGGTAAAGCCCCGCCTTATCTCAGCTCACTGGTCACCATAGCAGCACCCACTCGTAGCACGCGCTCCAGCAGGTATATCTCACTGGTCACCCCCAAAGCCAATTCCTCCTTTGGTCGTCTTTCCTTCCAGTTCTCTGCTGCCCATGACTGGAACGAATTGCAAAAATCTCTGAAGCTGGAGACTCACATCTCCCTCACTAGCTTTAAGCACCAGCTGTCAGAGCAGCTCACAGATCACTGCACCTGTACTTAGCCTATCTGTCAACAGCCCATCTACCTACCTCATCCCCATAATGGTATTTTTATTTATTTTGCTCCTTTGCACCCCAGTATCTCTACCTGCACATTCATCTTCTGCCGATCTACCATTCCAGTGTTTAATTGCTATATTGTAATTACTTCGCCACCATGGCCTATTTATTTCCTTAACTTACATAATTTGCACTCACTGTATATAGACTTTTTGTTTTCTTTTGTTCTACTGTGTTGACTATGTTTTGTTTATTCCATGTGTAACTGTGTGTTGAATTACTACGCTTTATCTTGGCCAGGTCGCAGTTGCAAATGAGAACTTGTTCTCAACTAGCCTACCTGGTTAAATAAAAATAAATACAAATAAAATCCTTCACTATCTATTGCATCTTAGCCGCTCTGTCACTGCTCATCCATATATTTTATACTTATATATTCTCATCCCATTCCTTTACTAGATTGTGTGTATTAGGTTTTGTTGTGGAATTGTTAGATATTACCTGTTAGAATCTGCTGCACTGTCGGATCTTGAAGCACAAGCATTTCGCTACACTCGCAATAACATCTGCTAACCCTGTTACGGTGAGTGAATGAGGACCCAAAAGCGAATTAACTTAAACAGAGCTTCTTTAATAACCAAACATAGGTAGGCTCAGATAGACCGGCAGATTCCGACAGGACAGGACAAGGTTACAGCAAACATGACGATAGTCTGGTTCAGGCATGAAACACAACAAACAAGAATCCGACAAGGACAGGAACAAAAACAGAGAGAGATATAGGGACCTAATCAGAGGGAAAAAGGGAACAGGTGGGAAACGGGGTGAATGGGTAGTTAGGAGGAGACAAGGCACAGCTGGGGGAAAGAGGGGGAGAAAAGGTAACCTAACAATGACCAGCAGAGGGAGACAGGGTGAAGGGAAAGGACAGAAACACACAACATGACAATACATGACAGTACCCCCCCACTCACCGAGCGCCTCCTGGCGCACTCGAGGAGGAAACCTGGCGGCAACGGAGGAAATCCTCGATCAGCGCACGGTCCAGCACGTCCCGAGAGGGAACCCAACTCCTCTCCTCAGGACCGTACCCCTCCCAATCAACGAGGTACTGGTGACCACGGCCCCGAGGACGCATGTCCAAAATCCTGCGGACCCTGTAGATGGGTGCGCCCTCGACAAGGATGGGGGGGGGGGGGGGAGACGAGCGGGGGCGCGAAGAACGGGCTTAATACAGGAGACATGGAAGACCGGGTGGACGCGACGAAGGTATCGCGGAAGAAGAAGTCGAACTGCGACAGGATTAATGACCCGAGAAATACGGAACGGACCAATGAACCGCGGGGTCAACTTGCGAGAAGCCGTCTTAAGGGGAAGGTTCTGAGTGGAGAGCCAAACTCTCTGACCGCGACAATATCTAGGACTCTTAGTTCTACGCTTATTAGCAGCCCTCACAGTCTGCGTCCTATAACGGCAAAGTGCAGACCTGACCCTCTTCCAGGTGCGCTCGCAACGTTGGACAAAAGCCTGAGCGGAGGGGACGCTGGACTCGGCGAACTGAGATGAGAACAGCGGAGGCTGGTACCCGAGGCTACTCTGAAAAGGAGATAGCCCGGTCGCAGACGAAGGAAGCGAGTTGTGGGCGTATTCTGCCCAGGGGAGCTGTTCTGACCAAGACGCAGGGTTGCGAAAAGAAAGACTGCGTAAGATGCGACCAATAGTCTGATTGGCCCGTTCTGCTTGACCGTTAGACTGGGGGTGAAAGCCGGAAGAGAGACTGACGGAAGCCCCAATCAAACGGCAAAACTCCCTCCAAAATTGAGACGTGAATTGCGGACCTCTGTCCGAAACGACGTCTGACGGAAGGCCATGAATTCTGAAAACATTCTCGATGATGATTTGTGCCGTCTCTTTAGCAGAAGGAAGCTTAGCAAGGGGAATGAAATGAGCCGCCTTAGAGAACCTATCGACAACCGTAAGAATAACAGTCTTCCCCGCTGACGAAGGCAGTCCGGTGACAAAATCTAACTCGATGTGAGACCACGGTCGAGAGGGAATGGGAAGCGGCCTGAGACGGCCGGCAGGAGGGGAGTTACCGGACTTAGTCTGCGCGCAGACCGAACAAGCAGCCACGAAACGACGCGTGTCATGCTCCCGGGTGGGCCACCAAAAACGCTGGCAAATGGAAGCAAGCGTACCCCGAACGCCAGGGTGGCCGGCTAACTTGGCAGAGTGAGCCCACTGAAGAACGGCCAGACGAGTAGGAACGGGAACGAAAAGAAGGTTCCTAGGACAAGCGCGCGGCGACGGAGTGTGAGTGAGCACTTGCTTTACCTGCCTCTCAATTCCCCAGACAGTCAACCCGACAACACGCCCCTCAGGGAGAATCCCCTCGGGGTCAGTGGAGGCTACTGAAGAACTGAAGAGACGAGATAAAGCATCAGGCTTGGTGTTCTTAGAGCCCGGACGATAAGAAATCACGAACTCGAAACGAGCGAAAAACAGCGCCCAACGCGCCTGACGCGCATTAAGTCGTTTGGCAGAACGGATGTACTCAAGGTTCCTATGGTCAGTCCAAACGACAAAAGGAACGGTCGCCCCCTCCAACCACTGTCGCCATTCGCCTAGGGCTAACCGGATGGCGAGCAGTTCGCGGTTTCCCACATCATAATTACGTTCCGACGGCGACAGGCGATGAGAAAAATACGCGCAAGGGTGGACCTTGTCGTCAGAGAGGGAGCGCTGAGAGAGAATGGCTTCCACGCCCACCTCTGACGCGTCAACCTCGACCACGAACTGTCTAGAGACGTCAGGTGTAACAAGGATAGGAGCGGATGTAAAACGATTCTTGAGGAGGTCAAAAGCTCCCTGGGCGGAAACGGACCACTTAAAGCACGTCTTGACAGAAGTAAGGGCTGTGAGAGGAGCTGCCACCTGACCGAAATTACGGATGAAACGACGATAGAAGTTCGCGAAGCCGAGAAAGCGCTGCAGCTCGACGCGTGACTTAGGGACGGGCCAATCAATGACAGCCTGGACCTTAGCGGGATCCATCTTAATGCCTTCAGCGGAAATAACAGAACCGAGAAATGTGACGGAGGAGGCATGAAAAGTGCACTTCTCAGCCTTCACAAAAAGACAATTCTCTAAAAGGCGCTGGAGGACACGTCGAACGTGCTGAACATGAATCTGGAGTGACGGTGAAAAAATCAGGATATCGTCAAGGTAAACGAAAACAAAGATGTTCAGCATGTCTCTCAGGACATCATTGACTAATGCCTGAAAGACAGCTGGAGCGTTAGCGAGGCCGAAAGGAAGAACCCGGTATTCAAAGTGCCCTAACGGAGTGTTAAACGCCGTCTTCCACTCGTCCCCCTCCCTGATGCGCACGAGATGGTAAGCGTTACGAAGGTCCAACTTAGTGAAAAACCTGGCTCCCTGCAGGATCTCGAAGGCTGAGGACATAAGAGGAAGCGGATAACGATTCTTAACTGTTATGTCATTCAGCCCTCGATAATCTATGCAGGGGCGCAGAGACCCGTCCTTCTTCTTGACAAAAAAAAACCCCGCTCCGGCGGGAGAGGAGGAGGGGACTATGGTACCGGCGTCAAGAGCTACAGACAAATAATCCTCGAGAGCCTTACGTTCGGGAGCCGACAGAGAGTATAGTCTACCCCGGGGGGGAGTGGTTCCCGGAAGGAGATCAATACTACAATCATACGACCGGTGTGGAGGAAGAGAGGTGGCCCTGGACCGACTGAACACCGTGCGCAGATCGTGATATTCCTCCGGCACCCCTGTCAAATCACCAGGCTCCTCCTGTGAAGAAGAGACAGAGGAAACAGGAGGGATAGCAGACATTAAACATTTCACATGACAAGAGACGTTCCAGGAGAGGATAGAATTACTAGACCAATTAATGGAAGGATTATGACAAACTAGCCAGGGATGGCCCAAAACAACAGGTGTAAAAGGTGAACGAAAAATCAAAAAAGAAATGGTTTCGCTATGATTACCAGAAACAGTGAGGGTTAAAGGTAGCGTCTCACGCTGAATCCTGGGGAGAGGACTACCATCCAGGGCGAACAAGGCCGTGGACTCCCTTAACTGTCTGAGAGGAATGTCATGTTCCCGAGCCCAGGTCTCGTCCATAAAACAGCCCTCCGCCCCAGAGTCTATTAAGGCACTGCAGGAAGCTGACGAACCGGTCCAGCGTAGATGGACCGACAAGGTAGTGCAGGATCTTGAAGGAGAGACAGGAGTAGTAGCGCTCACCAGTAGCCCTCCGCTTACTGATGAGCTCTGGCTTTTACTGGACATGAAGTGACAAAATGACCAGCAGAACCGCAATAGAGACAGAGGCGGTTGGTGATTCTCCGTTCCCTCTCCTTAGTCGAGATGCGGATACCTCCCAGCTGCATAGGCTCAGCTCCCGAGCCGGCAGAGGAAGATGGTAGTGATGCGGAGAGGGGGGCAACGGAGAACGCAAGCTCCTTTCCACGAGCTCGGTGACGAAGATCAACCCGTCGCTCAATGCGAATAGCGAGTTCAATCAAGGAATCCACGCTGGAAGGAACCTCCCGGGAGAGAATCTCATCCTTTACCTCTGCGCGGAGACCCTCCAGAAGACGAGCGAGCAAAGCCGGCTCGTTCCAGCCACTGGAGGCAGCAAGAGTGCGAAACTCAATAGAGTAGTCTGTTATGGATCGATTGCCTTGACATAGGGAAGACAGGGCCCTGGAAGCCTCCTCCCCAAAAACAGATCGATCAAAAACCCGTATCATCTCCTCCTTAAAGTCCTGATACTGGTTAGTACACTCAGCCCTTGCCTCCCAGATTGCCGTGCCCCACTCACGAGCCCGTCCAATAAGGAGAGATATGACGTAGGCGACATGAGCAGTGCTCCTGGAGTAAGTGTTGGGCTGGAGAGAAAACACAATATCACACTGGGTGAGGAACGAGCGGCATTCAGTGGGCTCCCCAGAGTAACACGGCGGGTTATTGATTCTGGGCTCCGGAGATTCGAAAGCCCTGGAAGTGGCCGGTGGATCGAGGCGGAGATGGTGAACCTGTTCTGTGAGGTTGGAGACTTGGGTGGCCAGGGTCTCAACGGCATGTCGAGCAGCAGACAATTCCTGCTCGTGTCTGCCTAGCATCGCTCCCTGGATCTCGACGGCTGAGTGGAGAGGATCCGAAGTCGCTGGGTCCATTCTTGGTCGGATTCTTCTGTTACGGTGAGTGAATGAGGACCCAAAAGCGAATTAACTTAAACAGAGCTTCTTTAATAACCAAACATAGGTAGGCTCAGATAGACCGGCAGATTCCGACAGGACAGGACAAGGTTACAGCAAACATGACGATAGTCTGGTTCAGGCATGAAACACAACAAACAAGAATCCGACAAGGACAGGAACAAAAACAGAGAGAGATATAGGGACCTAATCAGAGGGAATAAGGGAACAGGTGGGAAACGGGGTGAATGGGTAGTTAGGAGGAGACAAGGCACAGCTGGGGGAAAGAGGGGGAGAAAAGGTAACCTAACAATGACCAGCAGAGGGAGACAGGGTGAAGGGAAAGGACAGAAACACACAACATGACAATACATGACAAACCCTGTGTATGTGACCAATAAAATGGGATTTGATGTCAAATGTAAGCACGCCTGACTGTCAGTGGCTTTGGATACAAGCGGACCGTACTAGACTACATTAGGTTGGGTTATGCATCGCTGCGATCATCGTTGTGCTACATCTAGCATGTCCCCTCCATTAGCAATAGGTGTTACTGTGATCAGTCATTCCTCCCCGGCCGTTTGTCAGGACCTGTAAAACGTCCCTCTTCCTCCCTCTGGAATGGGGTTTTTATAATGTTGGTTAGCCCGTCTTTCATCAATTAGCATTAACAGCAGAGAGCCAGTGATCTGAATATGGGGCCATAAATTATTGATTCCAGCACCCCCCCCCCCCCCCCCCCATTCCATCCACCCCTCCCTCCGCCTGCAAGACTAACCCTGACATTTGGATGTGAGACAGAGGGGGGGGGGGGGGGGGGGGGGTTGTGGTGTGTGTTCCCTGGGTGCGAGTGTGTGTTTAGCTTTCGGTGTCGGTGTGTGTGTTCTAAGCTGTTGTGTGTGTGTGTGTGTTCTTAGCTGTTGTGTGTGTGTGTGTGTGTGCAAAGCAAACCTCTTTTAGCCTTAATAATATTCACAGAGAGAGAGAGACTCATTCACCTGCCTTTTTGTCAGCAGTCAAATAATGCTATTTAGTTTTGGTTTTGCGTCATGAGAATGGGTGGCCACGTTCTGTCCAGCTTTCAGATTGGACACTGCAGTAGAAAACAGTCATGTGTATATATAGGCCTAGCTTGACAAATGTAAACTTTGACCTAGGTAACGGCTTGGAAAATGGTAACCAGTACGAGAGTATTGACAACAACGGGCATACAGTGGCGTGTGGGTGTGTGTTTGACCTGTCTAGCGCTCCCTCTGTGTGACTGCCTCCTCCGTAACATCCTGTTTGCCTCCACAATTAGCGTCTTTCTCTTCACCGTACAGTATTACACGTGGTATAGCAGAGCTCAGCGTTACATTGCTTGAGGATGTATATTACATGACCTGTCTCCCTTGATCATAGCGCACTGACTCACTGACACTCTCTCTCTCTCTCTCTCTCTCTCTCTCTCTCTCTCGCTCTTTCTCTCGCTCTTTCTCTCGCCCTTTCTCTCTCTCGCTCTTTCTCGCTCACTCTTTCTCTCTCTCTCTCGCTCTTTCTCTCTCTCTCTCTCGCTCTTTCTCTCTCTCTCGCTCTTTCTCTCTCTCTCTCACTCTTTCTCTCACTCTTTCTCTCACTCACACTCTTTCTCTCTGCTTGAGCTGGGTACTATATGCTTGATCTGTGTACTATATGCTTGATCTGTGTACTATATGCTTGAGCTGGGTACTATATGCTTGATCTGGTACTATATGCTTGATCTGGTACTATATGCTTGAGCTGGGTACTATATGCTTGATCTGGTACTATATGCTTGAGCTGGGTACTATATGCTTGGCCCCTTTTCCTTTGATTTTCCCTTTTCTTATTCTTTTAATATATTTTTTTGTCTTTTTTAAAATCTCTCCTAGAGGAACTTGGCACGACCCATCGTTATTAATACGTGTGTTGGGGGTGGGGGGGGGGGGAGTAGACTTTACACGTCCCATTTAATCAAGCCTCTCGCACAAATTGATCAGTTGGGCAGCTGTCCTGGCCAAGCTGTGTGCACTCTCTCTTGTTCTCTCTCCCTCTTTCCCTCATCTGCTATTCATCTGAAATGCCATGGCACTCATCTAAATGTGGAGGGCAATGCAGCCACGCAGTGAACACACTCCCAGATTGCCAACGTGGTTTCTGTCCAACCACCCCGTCCCTTTTTGGGTCCGTCTGAGAGAGCGCAGTCCAGCCAGCTTTGATTTGGGCCTTGGTTTAGAGCCCAGTACCAGCGAAGACGGTCACGTTTGTTATTTAGATACCACATACGGTAGGTACAGTCGTGGCCAAAAGTATTGAGAATGACACAAATATAAATTTTCACAAAGTCTGCTGCCTCAGTTTGTATGATGGCAATTAGCATATACTCCAGAATGTCATGAAGAGTGAACAGATGAATTGTAATTAATTGCAAAGTCCCTCTTTGCCATGCAAATGAACTGAATCCCCCCAAAAACATTTCCACTGCATTTCAGCCCTGCCACAAAAGGACCAGCTGACATCATGTCAATGATTGTCTCGTTAACACAGGTGTGAGTGTTGACGAGGACAAGGCTGGAGACCACTCTGTTATGCTGATTGAGTTCGAATAACAGACTGGAAGCTTCAAAAGGAGGGTGGTGCTTGGAATCATTGTTCTTCCTCTGTCAATCATGGTTACCTGCAAGGAAACACGTGCCGTCATCATTGCTTTGCACAAAAACAGCTTCACAGGCAATGATATTGCTGCCAGTAAGTTTGTACCTAAATCAACCATTTATCGGATCATCAAGAACTTCAAGGAGAGCTGTTCAATTGTTGTTAAGAAAGCTTCCGGGCGCCCAAGAAAGTCCAGCAAGTGCCAGGACCGTCTCCTAAAGTTGATTCAGCTTCAGGATCGGGGCACCACCAGTACAGAGCTTGAGACGAAGACTTTTGGAGGATGGCCTGGTGTCAAGAAGGGCAGCAAAGAAACAACTTTTCTCCAGGAACAACATCAGGGACAGACTGAAATTCTGCAAAAGGTACAGGGATTGGACTGTTGAGGACTGGGGTAAAGTCATTTTCTCTGATGAATCCCCTTTCCGATTGTTTGGGGCATCCAGAATAAAGCTTGTCCGGAGAAGACAAGGTGAGCGCTACCATCAGTCCTGTGTCATGCCAACAGTAAAGCATCCTGAGACCATTCATGTGTGGGGTTGCTTCTCAGCCAAGGGAGTGGGATCACTCACAATTTTTCCTAAGAACACAGCCATGAATAAATAATGGTACCAACACATTCTCAGAGAGCAAGAATGTCCATCCAGGAACAGTTTGGTGACGAACAATGCCTTTTCCAGCATGATGGAGCACCTTGCCATAAGGCAAAAGTGATAACTAAGTGGCTCGGGGAACAAAACATCGATATTTTGGGTCCATGGCCAGTAAACTCCCCAGACCTTAATCCCATTGAGAACTTGTGGTCAATTCTCAAGAGGCAGGTGGACAAACAAAAACCCACAAATTCTGACAAACTCCAAGCATTGATTATGCAAGAATGGGCTGCCATCAGTCAGGATGTGGCCCAGAAGTTAATTGACAGCATGCCAGGGTGGATTGCAGAGGTCTTGAAAAAGAAGGGTCAACACTGCAAATATTCACCCTTTGACACTGAAGCAGCAAAGTTTGTGGAAATTAATGTGTGTCATTCTCAAACCTTTTGGCCACGACTGTATACTGATAAAACGGGCACCACCGCCAAAAAGAGAGCATCTGCATCCAGCCATTTCAGAAGCTAGCTTTTTCTTCACACTCTGCAACACTGTAGCCAAAGAGTGGTTCCCTACAAAGCAAGCTGTTCTGTGTCGGTGTTATGGCCGACGTTAGACAGACTCTTACAAGGTTCTCACAGACACAGACACAGCCACGCCATACACACTCACTCACTCTTTCACATCAGTCTCCGCTCAGGGAGTTTGAAGGGGCTAATCAGTGTGTGTGTGTGTGTTACACCCAAACCCACCATCTCTTCACCATTCACCCCATCATTATTGGCGTTACCCTCCACTCAGACACGGTAACGTCGTTGAGGCTGGGGCCGGTTGTCTTCACAGCCACACGCATGGATTATATAACCCCAGTGCAGTAGGATAGGGAACAGCGGTGATGATGGTGGTGATTGTAATGGGAAGAGAGGGCTTGCTTGAGGTTTTAATGTAGGAATGCTGTTGGGGACCCCCGTGACAGAGAGGGGAGCAGCGCTCAACTGATTTCACACACATTACCACCCGGAGCACTGGCACGGCAAGCGGAAAATGAACCCCAGTGAGAGAGAGTGGAAAAGAGTGTGTGTGTGTGTGTGTGTGCGTGTGTGCGTGCGTGCGTGCGCGACGTGTGTGTGTGTAGTCACTCTCTCTTCCTCTCTGTACCCTCAGCCCCAGAGGGAACAGAGTTGTGTAATAAGGAGTTTACCAGGATGACAGAATGAGTTGCAGAAGGAGAGGATGAGGGTCAAGTAGTGAAGCAACTCGGTGCCTGAAGAGCGATTGGACAGCATGTGTTGGTTCTGTACTGACTAGCTGGTCCAGTTCTATTGACCATATGTTAGGCTTAGAGGCTCCACGTCATGTGTTAGTTAGACTGACTTTTCTTCTAAATCAGTCTCTCTCTCTCTCTGTCTCTGTCTCTCTGTCTCTGTCTCTCTGTCTCTCTGTCTCTCTGTCTCTCTCTCTCTCTCTCTCTCTTTCTCTCTCTGTCTCTCTGTCTCTCTCTGTGTCTCTCTCTCTCTTTCTCTGTCCCTCTGTCTCTCTCTCTCTCTCTCTCTCTCTGTCTCTCTCTCTCTCTCTGTCGCTCTCGCTCTCTCTCTCTCTCGGTCTCTCTCTCTCTCTCGGTCTCTCTCTATCTGTCTCTCTCTTTCTCTGTCCCTCTCTGTCTCTCTCTCTCCGTCTCTCTCTCTCTCTCTCTCTGTCTCTCTCTGTCTGTCTCTCTCTGTCTCTCTCTCTCTCTCTCTCTGTCTCTCTCTCTCTCTCTCTCTCTCTCTCTCTCTCTCTCATAATTATCTTGAATGTACTTACCCCATGTCGCTAAACCATTATCAGTATTTTACAGCCGTTTTAAAACATACACCAACTGAAATAATAATAATGTGTAATGTGTTTTTAATGCATATTTGTTTCTCTGTGTTCTCAGCGTGTCCCCCTGGCTCGTACAAGATGTCTTCCAGACAGCAGGAGTGTTTTCCGTGCCCGGCCAACAGTGTGGCGGAGGAGGAAGGCTCGGTGGTGTGTGTGTGTGAGGAGGACCACTTCAGGACCCCTCTGGACAACCCCTCGGCCCCCTGCACCCGTAAGACACGCGCACCTGTCCCTACGCAACTCCTCGGCTGATTATATCCCTCTATCACATCGCCTCTCCCCTAGCCATATCACCCTGTCACTCCTCTTATCAGTCTCTCCCTCTATCCACCCTTCCCCCCCCCCCCCCCCCCCCCACCACACTAAATGCCAAAACCTCCAACGAAGACGCACGTTCACGTCCAATTCCATACCTGCCGGGGGCAGCCATATTGATTCGAATAACTAAGCCTCTGTAGTGTCGATGGTTAAATACACACACGCCACCTGATTTAATCCACCTAGAATGTTCTCTATAGCGCTACAGTATACCAGACAATAAAACACAGAGGTCAGCAAGGGACTGTATTCATTCTCGGGCTCCCGGATCAGCTCTAGCTTTTATAGCGCTGTAATTAGAAGGTTTAATCACGATATTGATTCCCGGTGCTTTTATATCTACAAGGGGGCAGCCTGTGATAACATTTATAGCGCTGTAATTACCACATTAATTACAATATTGATTCAGTAATTGTGATCATCTCCTGATACCACCAAGCTATTGTGTGCTGGGAGGGAGACAGACAGAGGGAGAGACAGATGTAAGGAGAGGAGGAGTGGAACTTAGGAGTTGAGAGGGAGAGAGCGTATGGGAAAATAAGGGATATACAGGCCCAGCTGTGTGTATGTGCGTTCTCATGCGTTGCGCACGTGTGTTGTTGAATAAGTGAAGGTTTGATGCTCTCTGCGTGCTGATGAACACATCACCCACCACAGCTGTGCCCTGCTTCTGGCTCCACGCCCCTTTTTACCATGTTACGTAAACCTCACCGAGAGACACACACACACTCATTATCAGGATGGCGCCGGAAGGAATAGTGGCCCTTTTACGGGCTTCTGACCAATTGTGTTATTTTGTGTATTTTTTTGGGGGCGCTGATCGTAACTTTTTAGGGGTACATAATGTTTCTGCCATTGTTTCCTAAGACCTAAAATAGCTTCTGGGCATCAACAGCTATCACTAACGTTGATTTGGACTTCTACTTCTACTTCAATGAGTTGGGGGCGAGAGACATATTGATTATCGCGGATCAGGCCCAAATCCCCGACACTCGAAGGAGGAGACGGCGCTATAGAGGTCGGCGTGCGGGGATACCTGACGAGACTACGTTGGAGAGTGGATGAATCGCCTCTACCCTCCGTTCTGTTGGCGAGCGTGCAATCACTGGAGACTAAACTGGATGAGCGCCGTTCGAGACTCCTATCAACGTGATCTGAAGAACTGTAATATCCTCTGTTTCTCCGACTCGTGGCTGAACAAGGACATGTTCAATATAAATCTAGCTTGTTTTTCTGTACATTGGCTGGACAGAACAGCTGCATCGGGGGATGGTTAATAAAAACTGATGCGCAGCCTCTAATATTCAGAAATTCTCTAGGTTCTGCTCGCCTGAGTTAGAATTCCTTTCCTCCACACACAGAGACTCATACAATGCTCTCCCTCGCCCTCCATTTGGCAAATCTGACCATAACGCTATGCTCCCAATTCCTGCATACAAGCAAAAACTCAAACAGGAAGTACCAGTGAAGCGCACAATACAGAAGTGGTCTGATGAAGCGGATGCTAAGCTACAGGACTGTTTGGCTAACACAGACTAGAATATGTTCCGCGATTCATACAATGGCATTTAGGAGTTTACCAAATCAGGCACCGGCTACATTAATAAGTGCATCAACGACGTTATCCCCACAGTGAAAATACGTACATATCCCAACCAGAAGCCATGGATAACAGGCAACATCCTCACTGAGCTAAAGGCATAGCTGCCACTTTCAAGGAGCGGAACACCAATCTGGAGCTTATAAGAAATTCCACTACGCCCTCCGACAAACCTTCAAAAAGGCAAAGCGCCAAACAAGAGCAAGATCAAAACCTACTACACCGGCTCTTGTTGACACTTGTTGAATGTGGCAGGGCTTGCAACTATCACAGATTACAAAGGGAAACCCAGCCGCGAGCTATCCAGTGACGCAAGCCTACCAGATTAACTAAATACCTTCTATGCGCTTCGAGGCTAGCAACACTGAACTATGCATGAGATTTCCAGCTGTTCAGAACGACTGTTTGATCACGCTCTCCGTAGCCGATGTGACTAAGACCTTTAAACCGGATAACATTCACAAGGTTGCACGGTCAGACTGATTACCAGTACTTGTACTCGGAGCATGCCCTGACCAGCTGGCAAGTGTCTTCACTGACATTGTCAACCTCACCCTGACCCAGTCTGTAAAACCTACATGTTTCAAGCACACCACAATAGTCCCTGTGACCGAGAACACTAAGGAATCATGCCTAAATGACTACCGACCCGTAACACTCACATCTGTAGACGTGAAGTGCTTTGAAAGACTGGTCATGGCTCACATCAACACAATTTCCCAGAAACCCTAGTCCCACTCAAATTTGCATACAGCCCCAACAGATCCACAGATGATGCAATCTCCATTGCACTCCTCACTGCCCTTTCCCACCTGGACAAAAGGAACGCTGATATGAGAATGCTATTCATTGACTACAGCTCAGCTTTCAATACCATAGTACCCACAAAGCTCCTCAGCAAGCTAAGGACCCTGGGATTAAACACCTCCCTCTGCAACTGGATCCTGGACTTCCTGACGGACCGCCCCCCCAAGTGGTATGGGTAGGCAACAACACAACTGCCTTGATGACCCTCAACACGGGGGCCCCAGAGGGGTTGGGTTAAATGCGGAAGACACATTTTGGTTGAATGCATTGTTGTGCAACTAACTAGGTATTCCTTTTCGCTTTCCTGAGGGGTGCGTGCTCAGTCCCCTCTTCTACTCCCTGTTCACTGCGTGGCTGCGCACGACTCCAACACCATCACTACGTTTGCAGACGACAGGGAGCCCTGATCGACGACAAGACAGCCTACAGGGAGGAGGTCAGAGACCTGGCAGTGTGGTGCCAGGTCAACAATCTCTCCCTCCAACGTCAGCAGGACAAAGACGCTGGTCAGGAGATGGAGGTCTGAGCACGCCCCCATCCACATCGACAGGGCTGTTGTGGAGCAGGTCGAGAGCTTCAAGTTCCTCTGTGTCCACATCACTAAGGAACTATCATGTTCCACACTAGAGGTTGACAAAGGTGTGAAAATTCATTTCTGGCTTAGGGTGTATTGATAATAATTTCAGTAATGCAATATGCGACTGTGATATAAGACTGGTTGTCTTACCTATTTTTGTTAAATGCACTGACTGTAGTCCTAAATCTCTCTGGATAAGAGCGTATTCTAAATGCCCCTCCCTGTCACCCCAGCACGTTAATCACCCCTCTCTATACAAACACATTCATTATTTACTACCACAGAGATACAGTATGCACTGTCAACACACACACACACACACACACACAGACACACACACACAGACACACACACACACAGACAGACACACACACACACCACCACTACATTATTGATATCACTTAATGGACCAAAACCTTCATGTTATGTTCATCTGTTTAAACATGCACAGTTATGGCACTGCGTCATATAAATGATTTTGAGTTACGTAGTGCTGGGCCTGGGAAGGGAACATTCTGTGTCCATGTGTGCATGACCGTCTTACGTGACTGGTTGACCATTGTCAAAATGTAGCGAGGAGACGAAGAGAGGAAGCCGCGCAGGACTATTGAGATGCACCCCCGATCGTGTTTCACATTTGGTAAAGAGAGGGTTCTCGTTCCGCGAGCACGAACCACCTCTTTCTCTGCTGACTCGCGTTTGCCGTTTGTAAGTCGTTTGTTCCAGCCAAGACTGTTGACACAAGGAATAGACGGTCCCTTCTCTCTGCACTCTCACACACCCGCGACTGTGCACGTCACCATCATTGATCGGAAAGGCCTCTCTGTGTTTTTTTTTGCCTCTCAATCCACCGTAAGATGAGGTGGTTAGTCGTTCAGGCACTGTCTCTAGAAATCCCGAGTGACGAAAGATGGCCTGCGAGCGGCAGTCGCTCACGTACGGCTCCTTTGTTCTGTCGTCGTAAACACACTCGTATTTCATCTCGACCAGGCAAGCTGTTTTCTTTGCTTTGGTTCAAGTCTTATTTTCTCTCTGTTTTCTCCCCACGGCTCCGTGCACCGTCCTCATCTCAATCCTATCAGAGTGTTACACATGAATCCTGGCCCGGCACAATCACACCATGTAACGAGCATAGTGTGGTGGAGCACACTTTGAGAATGGACCACAGGGTGAAGTGTCCTATGGTAATTGGTTGGCACTGGTTTTAATGGTGAACGTGCTGAGTTTTAATTTACTGAGCAAATCGGATCTTAATCAGTCCGTAGTCATTCAGTCAAACAGCTGTCTAAATGTACCGGAATCGTTCCCAGTCTGCTTTTGACTGTTACTTTTCTGCGCGGTATACCGCTGTTGTCTTGGGCAGGTCGTTATTGTAAAAGAGAGCGTGTTCTCAATGACTATCCTGGTTAAATAAAGGCGGAATCAAATAATTGACACCTACTATAGCACTGTAGGTAGTAAGTATGTGAAACACGTTCATACAGCATACAGAGGCACTAAGCATGAATCACGTGTATTTAACTACGAATGACATTTATATATCTATGTATTACTCCCTCCCAGGCCCCCCCTCTCCTCCCAAAGACTTGGTCTACACCCTCAAGCAGTCCACCCTGATCCTGGAGTGGGGCGCGCCAACGGACACGGGCGGCAGGGGGGACCTGACCTACAGCGTGGGCTGCCGCCGGTGCGTGGGGCTGCAGTGTGAGCCGTGCGGGGCCAGCGTGGGCTTCATGCCCCAGCAGAGCGGGGTGACCGAGCGCACGGTGACCGTGGTTAACCTCCTGGCCAACTCTAACTACACGTTGACGGTCGAGGCCCTCAACGGAGTGTCGGAGCTCCTGCCCAACAAGAGGTTCTACACACAGGTCAACGTGTCAACTAGCGTGCCAGGTTAGTGGAAGCTGTATTCACACACACACACACCGAGGAGCACACACACACACACACACACACATCATCACACTGATTCTCGTACAGTAACACACCAAGGTATGAGAACAAAGGAGTGCCCAAAAACACATGATACACAGACTCTGAACTGATTACACACACACACACACACACACACACACACACACACACACACACACACACACCATCGGGCTCAGCGCCCCTCTCCTCTCGGCGCGAGCTAAAAGACTCCCATCATCACGGAAAGCCATCTCATTTTCATCAGCACCCTTCACAAAGCCATTAGCCAGAGGCTTTAGAAAAAGCACTCAGCAAAGTGTTCCTGTCAACGGAGACACACACAACACACCCAGCAACCCCCCCCCCCCCCCCCCCCTCCCTTATGATATGGAATTAGCTCGACTGTGGAGAGACCCAACCCCACCATCGACCCAGACGCCATACATTCTCTGCTACTTCTTTCTCCATCTACTTATTTGATGACTCTTGTGTTGTTCAACTTGTCTGAATT